>NC_057419.1:15060882-15360882 GCF_019320065.1 Cervus canadensis
CGAATAGCCAAAGTAATCTTGAGAAAGAAGAATGGAACTGGAGGAATCAACCTGCCTGACTTCAGACTCTACTACAAAGCCACAGTCATCAAGACAGTATGGTACTGGCACAAAGACAGAAATATAGATCAATGGAACAGAATAGAAAGCCCAGAGATAAATCCACGAACCTATGGACACCTTATCTTTGACAAAGGAGGCAAGGATATACAATGGAAAAAAGACAACCTCTTTAACAAGTGGTGCTGGGAAAACTGGTCAACCACTTGTAAAAGAATGAAACTAGAACACTTTCTAACACCATACACAAAAATAAACTCAAAATGGATTAAAGATCTAAATGTAAGACCAGAAACGATAAAACTCCTAGAGGAGAACATAGGCAAAACACTCTCCGACATAAATCACAGAGGGAATATGTTTGTATATTCTCTTCATCAACTAAAGATGTAGAAAAACAGTTTGCATTTGTGAATGGTATTTGTATAAGATTCAAAGTCACATTTTATCTGTGTGACTGATTGATAAATTGCTAATGGTCTTCAATCCCAGTGGATTTTTACAAAATGATTTCACTGAAGCATCTTCTTAGAAGACAAGGGAAGGAAAATTGTTTTAAAGTGTGAAGCAATGCAGTGCACAATTAGCTTATACTAAGGTGGCTTGGAATAGTGAATGTATTGAAATATGGTGTTCGGAAGTTTGCTGCTGATATATGTTTTGAGCAAACCTTTTAGTATATGTTAAATGAGATTTGGAGGTTATAATTTTAATATTTATGAGCAAGACTGTTTGGTTACCTTTAACTTTCCTTTAAGAGATATTTACAGAATTAATGAATTTGTTAATTATAAATGTTCCTCTTATTTTCTAATTAAGTTTCTTCTTTTATTCTGAGTGATTATATGTATTCCTGAATATTTTCTAAAAAAGTTACACATAAAAAGTTTTAAAAAGAATACATTTGTATCAGTTCTAATGAGGTGGATGAAACTGGAGCCTATTATACAGAGTGAAGCAAGCCAGAAAGAAAAACACCAATATAGTATACTAATGCATATATATGGAATTTAGAAAGATGGTAACGATAACCCTGTATGCGAGACAGCAAAAGAGACACAGATGTATTGAACAGTCTTTTGGGCTCTGTGGGAGAGGCTGAGGGTGGGATGATATGGGAGAATGACATTGAAACATGTAAATTATCATATGTGAAATGAATCGCCAGTCCAGGCTTGATGCATGAGATAGGGTGCTCGGGGCTGGTGCACTGGGATGACCCAGAGGGATGGGATGGGGAGGGAGGTGGGAGGGGGTTCAGGATGGGGAACACATGTATACCCATGGAGGATTCAAGTCAATGTATGGCAAAACCAATACAATATTGTAAAGTAAAATAATAAATAAATTTTTTAAAGAGTTTTTTATGACATCACTAATTCAGGTTGGTCCATTTGTATTATTAATCAATGGAGAATTTACCCATTCTGTTACATACAGATTTTTTCTAAACTAAGATGGATTTATTTTTAGGAAGATAAATACATAGGATTTAATTTTTGAGTTTCTGCAGGACTTTCCATTAAACCATTACTAGACATGAATGGATGACCTTTATGATGATAAAACAGAATAAAATAACTGGAACTGATTTTTCTTTTATAAAAAAGCAATAGAATTACTAAATTATGGGAGAATTTACAAAAGGACTGAGATCATTTATGGCTCTCTGAGGAAAACAAGATATAATTAAGAAAAGAATTATCATATGACCTAGAAATTCCACTCCTGAATGTATTCCTAAGAGAAATGAAAACCTATGTCCATACAGAAACATGTATATGAATGTTCATGGCAGCATTATTTATAATAGCCACAAAATTGAAAGAATCTAGATATCCATCAATAAATGGATAAGCAAATGTGATATATGCATATAATAGAATTTTATTCAGTCCCAAAAAGGAATGATATATGTTACAACATGGATGAGACTTGAAAACATTACACTAAGTAAAGAATCTAAACACAAAAGGCCCATACTGTTTGACTGCATTTATATGCAATACCCAGAACAGGCAAATCCACAGACAAAGAAAGGAAATTCATGGTTGCCAGGGACTGGGGGAGATTGGAATGGGGAGTAAGTGTTATTAAGTATGGGTTTCTTTTAGGGGTGATGAAAATGTTCTGAAATTGATTGTGGTGATGGTTGCACAAGTCTATGAATATCCTAAAACCCATTGAGTTGCACACTTTCAGTTCAGTTCAGTCGCTGAGTCATGTCCGACTGTTTGCGACCCCATGGACTGCAGCACACCAGGCTTCCCTGTCCATCACCAACTCTTGGAACTTGCTCAAACTCATGTCCATCGAGTCAGTGATGCCATCCAGCCATCTCATCCTCTGTTGTCCCCTTCTCCTCCCGCCTTCAATCTTTCCCAGCATCAGGGTCTTTTCCAATGAGTCAGTTCTTCACATCAGGTAGCCAAATTATTGGAGTTTCAGCTTCAGCATCTGTCCTTCCAGTGAATATTCAGGACTGATTTCCTTTAGGATGGACTGGTTGGATCTCCTTGCAGTCCAAGGGACTCTCAAGCGCCTTCTCCAACACCACAGTTCAAAGGCATCAATTCTTCAATGCTCTATATGGTTCAACTCTCACATCCATACATGACTACTGGAAACACCATAGCTTTGACTAGATGGACCTTTGTTGGCAAAGTAATGTCTCTGCTTTTTAATATGCTGTCTAGGTTTGTCATAACTTTTCTTCCAAGGAGCAAGTGTCTTTTAATTTCATGGCTGCAGTCACCATCTGCAGTGATTTTGGGGCCCAAAAAAATAAAGTTTGTCACTGTTTCCATTGTTTCCCCATCGATTTGCCATGAAGTGTTGCACACTTCAAATTGGTTAATTTTATGGTATGTGAATTATATCTCAATTAAAAAAAAAAATCATAGTGAAGACCCAAGTTTGAGAAGAAGCATACCTGGTTGGTACTTCTAGTTCCTCTGTTCATATAGCAGATACTTATTAGGAAAATCACTGTGTCCCTAGGACACTACTGGTCATGACTTATTGATATCCAAGGTACTACTTGGGCTTTAAGTGACTTATTAGCACAGAGGAGAGATGCTTTGTGGTGTTCAGACAGTCCTGTGCCACTAGCCAGAAGGACTCCATACATGAGAATACTGCAAACTTGGGAGAAGAAAGGAGAAAAAGTACTATAGCTATTTGAATGCAATGGATAGAATTAGAAGTCTGATCAACTGACCAAAATACATATCAGATTTGAAGACCAATAAAAAAGGAGCCAAATCATGAGAGTGTAGGGTGCAGATTTCTCTAACTGTATCTCTCATCTAACTTGAAGAGAATTTCCCACCAACTGAATGAGACAAAAGTCAAGAATCCTGTGAATCAGAGTCCCTCGGATTTTATCCATCCTCAATGCTCTGGCAGTGATTAAGTCCAATGATGAAATGTGAAGAATGATGCACTGTGTATGTATCTGTTATTTTGATATTAATTATAAAAGGTGACTAAAAATGACTTCCCAATTCAGTGCAGTTTGGGGTTGGGTTATAAGCACGCTATTGCAATTAAAATCCACAATGAAATACTCAGAGACTGCAGGAGAGAACGTGGTAGCATTCTCAGTTGACCTGAACTATCATCTACTGGCAGGTAATATAGCTATGATGAAATTCCCCAGGAACAAAAGGTGAAAACAAATTAATTAGAGGCACAGTCTCAGTTAGTACTAAGTGTATTACCAACATAGGAATAAAGAGGAAAAGGGAATATTTGAAGATATTATGCCTTCTAGCAAATATGCCCTGCGATAATGTTCTATACTTGTTTAACACTGTAATATCATTTCCCTCATTTCTGGGTCAAGGCAAGGTGGATATTTTATGTTATTTAATTATGTGATAAATTCTCAATTTCTTTTGGTGTAATTTAACTATATAGTGAATAGATGGATGTAAATCTTCTAGAAAGTTTTATTAGATCTTAAAATGTGCACATAATAAAATATATGCCACATATCTTAGAATATTATATCAAGTAATTATATTAAATCACTACAATATTGAATGACAGTCTAGCAAAGTTCATTAATGTCCCACCAGATATAAAAAAGTATAACAATGTTTTTCAAAAGGCAAAAAATTTAGCAGTGATGAAAGTATTTAAGGAAAAATCCCCAGGGATTTCCCTGGCAGTCCAGAGGATAGAATTCCATGCTTCCACTGAAGGGGAAATGGTTGGGGAACTAAAATCCCACATGCTGAATGCATGGCATGGCCAAAACAAACAAACAAACATATTGATACTATGATATTTTGCCACAAAACAACCAAAGCAATTTTTATCATTCTGACATCAAAATACTTCCAGTCAGGTTAGAATCATACACCCTAGTGAAAGGAGTCAAGCAAATAGCCACTTTACCAAACCAGAGTTTCCACTGTTGGCTAATTATTCCTCATTCTTTAATCTGAATCCCCTGAAGAAAAAATGGAAAGTTAACCAAGCAGCAAGTGGTTGGTGAACACCTGCTGCATGCCTACTGCCTCAGATATTGTAGGGAACATGAAAAAACATAAGGCATCATTCCTAGGACCAGTCTTAAAATTCTAAAGTTTGGTTCAGGCCTTTATTAATTAATTAGCATGAATCCACTTATCATGGAGACTACACCACTTGCTACACACCTCAGCCACACAAAGCCATCGATAAATTTCTTCTCTCTCATTTCTAAGCATCCTCTTCTTCCTTAAGGAATCCTTGCCTCTTCTTCATGAAGGAAAGTGAAACTCGCTCAGTCGTGTCCAACTCTATGTGACCCCATGGACTGTATAGTCCATGGAATTCTCCAGGCCAGAATACTGGAGTGGGTAGCCTTTTCCTTCTCCAGGGGATCTTCCCAACCCAGGGATCGAACCCAGGTCTCCTGAATTGCAGGCAGATTCTTTACCAGCTGAGCCACAAGGGAAGCCCTGGGGTTTTTTATACCTCTTCTTCTAATATTTCATCGAAACAGTGTAGGAGAATTGAATCTTGGTGGTGTGACCCCAGAGATCATGTACTTGGCCTCTCACCCAAAGTAGGAATCCTTTTTCTCCACACTGGTAATAGATAATCAAATGGTTAGCTACATGAACCTCTGAATGTAAAGAGTTCTCTTCCCCCAAAGCCACTTATCCTTGGGTAAATGTTTTCTTTAGAAGGAATCTCCTGGGGAAAGGTCCAGGCCTACTCCCAGAAATTCCCATTCAGTCATTTGAAATCTGCTCTCTTGAAAGATAGGCCAGAGGTACTACGGAATTCCCTTGATGGCCACTCAAATATTTTAAGCCAACATTTCTCGTACCCCACAGTCTCTGCCACTCCAGACTGTAATGTGTGAAAGTCTCTCAGTTGTGTATGACTCTTTGCGACCCCAGGGACTGTAGTCTTTCAGGTTCCTCTGTCCATGGACTTCTTCAGGCAAGAATACTGGAGTGGGTACCTTCCTTTCTCCAGGGGATCTTCCCAACCTAGGGATTGAACCTGGGCCTCCTGCACTGCAGGCAGATTGTTTACCTTCTGAGCCACCTGGGAAGTCCCACCACTCCAGACTAAACAGACTCAAATCCATTTGTGAAATTAATAGATTTATTAAGTGATGATATATCTAGAACTTTCCCTCCCCCATCCACACTGCTCCCTTCAGGGCTTGCTGGATGGGTCAATGTCTTCCAAAGGTGTGGCCTCCAGAACAGAGTTTGATGCTCCAGGAGTGCCCTGACCTGAATGGGGTACATTGCATTACCATTTTTATCAGGTTGGATTCTAAAGTTCTTTTCATGCTGCCCAAGTTTCCGTTACCTGGTTGAGCACTTTTGTCAGACTTCATTTGAGTTTCATGGACAATCTAAGAGCTCTGCCTCTTTCTCAAACTGCTTCTCTATCCCAGATTAATTTTGCTACAATTTAAATGCAGACTTCTCTCTAATTTTTTGAATCTTTTTGTTTTAGTCTCATTCTAAACTTTTGATCTAATTAAATTATTATAAGTTTAAACTATAGTTTAAAACTCTAATTCTCTTTCCTATTATCTATTCTTCCTAGTAGTTAGTACATGATATTCATAGTTTTCACATCCATTTGAATGTGTAACCATTTCTGCTACATGTTATATCTGGTAAATTTCCAGAAAAAAAATTGTCCAATACTTCACTGAAATTGGTCATTTACCTAACCTTTTGGAGTCATCCGTGGGGAAAATATATCGAGGCTGATACCCTACTGGGACACCTCTGTTAATACAAGAACTATATATTACTGTGTTTACCTTTGAGTTTACTCTATCATAGAGCACATTCCTTTCTTAACTAAAATCCTATAATTAATAGTCAAAATGATGATGATGGTGATAATAGTGGTGGTAATAATGATGATTATAATGAGAGTAATGATGATGATGGTGATTGTGGTGATGGTGGTTGTGTCTCTTCATAGATGCCAGGTTCTGTCTTAAATGCTTGGCAATTATTATCTCATTTAATCATCACACCAGTCTTGTAGGCTTAGGTGTTATACACTGACCCTCACCCGTTTGGGCATTCACAACTATTAGATTCTCTTTGGTAGATAATGGAAACCACTAAAGAAGTGTGAGATGGTAAAGGCTACCTACCACTCCACCATTATCACTGTGTGTGTGTCTGTATGTCCTAAGTTGCTTCAGTCATGTCTGACTCTTTGCAACCCATTGGACTGCAGCCCGCCAGGCTCCTCTGTCTATGGGATTCTTCAGGCAAGAGTACTGGAGTGAGTTGCCATGCCCTCCTCCAGGTGTACAAGTACATGTTCACTTCAGTTCAGTCACTCAGTCATGTCCGACTCTTTGAAACCCATTGGACTGCAGCACTCCAGGCCTCCCTGTCCATCATCAACTCCCAGAGTTTACTCAAACTCACGTCCATTGAGTCGGTGATGCCATCCAACCATCTCATCCTCTGTTGTCCCCTTCTTCTCCCGCCTTCAATCTTTCCCAGCATCAGGGTCTTTTCAAATGAGTCAGTTCTTCACATCACGTGGCCAAATTATTGGAGTTTCAGCTTCAGCATCATCCTTCCAATGAATATTCAGGACTGATTTCCTTTAGGATGGACTGGTTGGATCTCCTTGCAGTCCAAGGGACTCTCAAATGTCTTCTCCAACACCACAGTTCAAAAGCATCAATTCTTCAGCACTCAGCTTTCTTTATGGTCCAACTCTCACATCCATACATGACCACTGGAAACACCATAGCTTTGACTAGACGAACCTTTGTTGGCAAAATAATGTCTCTGTTTTTTAATATGCTGTCTAGGTTGGTCATAACCTTTCTTCCAAGGGGTAAGCATCTTTTAATTTCATGGCTGCAATCACCATCTGCAGTGATTTTGGAGCCCAGAAAAATAAAGTCTCTCACAGTTTCCATTGTTTCCCCATCTATTTGCCATGAAGTGATGGGACTGGATGCCATGATCTTAGTTTTCTGAATGTTGAGCTTTAAGCCAACTTTTTCACTCTCCTCTTTCACTTTCATCAAGAGGCTCTTTAGTTCTTCTTCACTTTCTGCCATAAGGGTGGTGTCTTCTGCATAACTGAGGTTATTGATATTTCTCCCGGCAATCTTGATTCCAGCTTGTGCTTCATCCAACCCAGTTGTTTCTCATTATGTGCTCTGCATGCAAGTTAAATAAACAGGGTGACAATGTATAGCCTTGACGTACCCCTTTCCCTATTTGGAACCAATCTGTTGTTCCATGCCCTGTTCTAACTATTGCTTCTTGACCTGCATACACGTTTCTCAAGAGGCAGGTCAGGTGGTCTGGTATTCCCATCTCTTTAAGAGTTTTCCACAGTGTGTTGTGATCCACATAGTCAAAGGCTTTGGCATAGCCAGTAAAGCAGAAGTAGATGTTTTTCTGGAACTCTGTTGCTTTTTCAATGATCCAGTGGATGTTGGCAATTTGATCTCTTGTTCCTCTGCCTTTTCTAAATCCAGCTTGAACATCTGGAAGTTCACGGTTCACTGTTGAAGCCTGGCTTGGAGAATTTTGGGCATCACTTTACTAGCGTGTGAGATGAGTACAATTGTGTGGTAGTTCAAGCATTCTTTGGCATTGCCTTTCTTTGGGACTGGAATGAAAACGGACCTTTTCCAGTCCTGTGGCCACTGCTGAGTTTTCCAAATTTGCTGGCATATTGAGTGCAGCACTTTCACAGCGTCATCTTTCAGGATTTGAAATAGCTCAACTGGAATTCCATCACCTCTACTAGCTTTGTTCATAGTGATGCTTCCTAAGACCCACTTGACTTCACATTCCAGGATGTCTGGCTCTAGGTGAATGATCACACCATTGTGATTATCTGGGTCGTAAAGATCTTTTTTGTGTAGTTCTTCTGTGTATTCTTGCCATCTCTTCTTAATGTCTTCTTCTGTTAGGTCCATACCATTTCTGTCCTTTATTGTGCCCATCTTTGCATGAAATGTTCCCTTGGTATCTCTTATTTTCTTGAAGAGATCTCTAGTCTTTCCCATTTTATTGTTTTCCTCTATTTCTTTGCACTGATCACTGAGGAAGGCTTTCTTATCTCTCCTTGCTATTCTTTGGAACTCTGCATTCAAATGGGAATATCTTTCCTTTTCTCCTTTCCTTTTCACTTCTCTTCTTTTCACAGCTATTTGTAAGGCCTCCTCAGACAGCCATTTTGCTTTTTTGCATTTTTTTTTCTTGGGGATGGTTTTGATCCCTGTCTCCTGTACAGTGTCACGAACTTCTGTCCATAGTTCTTCAGGCACTCTGTCAGATCTAATCCCTTGAATCTATTTGTCACTTCCACTGTATAATCGTAAGGGATTTGATTTAGGTTGTACCTGAATGGTCTAGTGATTTTTCCTACTTTCTTCAATTTAAGTATGAATTTGGCAATGAGTTCATGATCTGAGCCACGGTCAGCTCCTGGTCTTATTTTTGCTGACTGTATAGAACTTCTCCATCTTTGGCTGTAAATAACATAATCAATCTGATTTTGGTATTGATCATCTGGTGATGTCTGTGTGTAGAGTCTTTTCTTGTGTTGTTGGAAGAGGGTGTTTTCTATGACCAGTGAGTTCTTTTGGCAAAACTCTATTAGCCTTTGCCCTGCTTCATTCTGTACTCCAAGGCCAAATTTGCCTGTTACTCCAGGTGTTTCTTGACTTCCTACTTCTGCATTCCAGTTCCCTATAATGAAAAGGACATAATTTTTGGGTGTTAGTTCTAGAAGGTCTTTTAGGTCTTCATAGAACCATTCAGATTCAGCTTCTTCAGCATTACGGGTTGGGGCATAGACTTGGATTACTGTGATATTGAATGGCTTGCCTTGGAAACAAACAGATATCATTCTCTTGTTTTTGAGATTGCATCCAAGTACTGCATTTCAGACTCTTTGCTGACTATGATGGCTACTCCATTTGTTCTAAGGGATTCTTGCCCACAGTGGTGGATATAATGGTCATCTGAGTTAAATTCACCCATTCCATTTCATTTTAGTTCACTGATTCCTAGAATGTTGACGTTCACTCTTGCCGTCTTGTATGTGTATGTATGCGTGTGTGTATACATGTGTGTGTGTGTGTGTGTGTGTGTGTGTGTATAACCGTTTATTAGCCAGTTGGCATCACATATTTAACCTGTTTTGTTAGCTTGACAACAACAATAAAAATGTTAGATGCTCTGTCCTTTCAGGTATTCTGAGCACCTCTTTGCATGAAAATTATACCTGATGCCGTCACAAAAGATGATTGTCTCATTAGAAATCCTAGACCCTTTATTGGCGAAGGTCCGCCACTGTATGGGCACACCTTCCCCAATGATGAGGTCAAGGAGACTTACCAAAAAGGAAGTGGAACAATTAGAGAAGACGGAATTGAAACAAGGAGTGAGGGAGTCAGGGTAAAATTCATTTGGGCCACGTGCCGGATATTAAAACTCATCCTAAACTTGATGTGATCAACTGTCGAGAAATAAATGTGGTCCTTGGGACACCTGATCCCAGGTTGACATACATGCCACCCATAGTTTGTTTTTTTCAGTATAGTGTGAGTTTTACTGTTACCTGAGACAGATTGCTTCTGGTCAAATGAGGACACTCCAGCAAATACATCAACACTGAAGACTTCTAAGCACTGATCATGCTGGGTAAATTCCCTGAAAAGAAGGAGCTTAGTTCTCAGGGTAACTTGAAATTAGAACTTTGTTCCCCACTGTTTTTATTTTAAAATACTTTTGCCTGGGAGAAAGCACTGTGTGAAATTAATACCTTCTCCAACTCCACACCACCATGCAAGTTAACCTAACTTGGATGGGGAAATTCTTTCTTGCTGTCTTTCCAAATGTCTTTTAAGAGAACCCCTTTGAAGGGGCGGGGCTTACCTTTGTGTATTGATCAGACTGAATATTTCAAGGAGCTCTGTCTACCCTGGAAGGCAGATTTTTGTTGAAACGTGTGCAATAGTGCAAAGGATAGTGCATTTCACAACTGAAGCAGATGTGCATACTTATAACTTACCTTCAGTTTGGAAACATGTTAATTAGTAAGGCACTAATTTCTAATTAGCTTCCCATGGATGGCTGTAGAACTGAGTATGGTTGTACTCATTGATACACTTTGAAGGCATTTTTCAAGTGGGTTAATATATACATTGTATGGAAAAAATAGTATGTATTCATACACATATACACAGTATATATACATCCAACTGAGTAAACATAGTATGTATACTTAGTACAAAGTATACATATATTGATATTTGATATGCCAACTTGAAAGATCATTCTCCGGCACTTATTTTAAGAAATAAACCCAAGCCTGCTCTTACTTCACTTTGGATTCTCCATGGTGCTAGAATATTTTATCCTTTGGATGGTTAAGTAAGAAAGATATAACAACAAAGCTGAAGTGTCATTTATGGCTCTGTATTGGAGAATTAAGGGAGTTGATTCAGGTTGCTGAAACCTCTCTTCTGGCCCTCTCCCTGGAAGACAAGTCACCATAGTGAGCTTGATCCCTATCTTTGTCCTTGCCCTTTGGTTAATGACTCTGAGCATTTGGAAGACCCTCTGCTCTTTCATACACTACCCTGACCTTCAATGATTCCTATGCTGTCTTTAAGTAAATAATAAAGGCCCTTGGCTTCTTTTACTGGATCAACCGAGGATATACCAGATGTGCCTGCTTCAGTAGGTCCATTGCTTCATTTGTACTGGTTAACAGTGTGTGTTTTTAAGGTGCCTAGGCTGGGAATATCCTTCATCTCCTAGTGTAATTATCCAACATCTCCTCTTTTGCCTTATTAGCTGTGTGTGTGAGGGAGGGACTATTTGAAATTGTAATTTACCAGTTTGTACCAAATTCTTCCTGCCATTGATGAGAGCAGTATCTTTTGCACACATTTCACTAATTTAAGAGGACTATTATGTAATAGTGAGTTTCTCAGTTGATTCGAACATGATGTTATTTAGGTCCCAAGTCTAAACTTGATTCTGGAGCAGGAAATGGCAACCCACTCCAGTATTCTTGTCTGGAAAATTCCATGGACAGCAGAGTCTGATGGACTACGGTCCATGGGGTTGCAAAGAGTCAGACACGACTGAGAGCACACGCATGCACGCACTAATCTTGATTATGATTCTTTCACTTCCTGTCCCATACTTTGCCTGGTTGTCCCACAGTTGTCTTTTGAACTTGAGAGAGTCAGTTGAGAATGAGGATTAACAAGAGCAAATCAAGCCCCACAATCAAGTGCAGGCAAGAGAACAACATTTAGAGTACAGAGCTCAGGCCTGGATTATGATTCATCTTTTCCTCATGAGAAGACAAAGACATTTCTGTATAGATGGAAACATATTTGCATGGAGCATTGTATAGTGGAGTGTGCATGTGTGCATGTGTGTATGTGTCTATATGCATGTACATGTGTGCATCAGGGGAGGATTAGATCTGTTGTCACGTTAATGATGGCAGCAAAAATACCCACTGGTTACCATGGAGCAGGTCATGTGCCGACTGTTGGTCTTGCCATATGTTTATTTGTGCAAGGGTTTATTATAATACTCACCCAGGCATTTCCAGAAGGAAAGGGTGAGGATTGATTTGTCAATGCCTAAGGGTCTCCCAACATGTGGTCTACTACAACTGTGTTTGTCAGTGAGTTGTTTGGGCCTCACAGGAATTTTCCCACAGAAAGGATGTTCTAATTGGCAGGCTCCCAGGACCGCCTACAAATCCATTTAACCATAACAGAGCTGACGAGCACTGTCAGGACTGGAGTTGGCTTCCAGATGGGAAGTCAGCCTGGTATTAATAGCACAGTTCCTGCTGCAGTTTGGGTCCAATGGACTTCTGATGGACCGGCCTGGGAACCCAGGCACTCTTTGTAACATTTATAGGAAATGGATTCCTTGGTGAGCATAGTGGGAAGGGAGTACTGTGGTGGCTTGAGAATCATGGCTACCCATTTCCCCCTTCTCTGATCACTGCCATCGTCCGGTATCCAGCAGGAAGAGACTAAGGTGAATCCTAGGGGAATTCTTCTCCCAACTTCAAGTCTGGGGAGAACCTGCCCTGGTCCTGGTCCGCTAGCTTGGGTTGACTATTCCCATGTACAGGATATTTGTAAGTTGGGCGTTCCTAGGTCACTTATATTTAATTGTGTGATGCAGATGTTTATTTTAACATAGCTATTTATCCATGTAAAATTTACATTAAAATTGCAGGTTTATTTTTATTTTAAACATGTATTATTCATTTTGACTGATTTCAGCCCTGATGATGTTTTTGTGCTTCTTTAATGGGTTAAAGGCATTATATTTATGCAAATTGAAAGGGTGTGTGCTGTTGCAGTAAAACATTCCGTTTTCTGGTTGTAAGAGGAAATAAGAGAAGTGGGTGGTACCGTGGTGTGTGTGTGCGTGCATAATTTGAATTTGACCCAAAGTTGTGTACTTTGAATATGACCCAAAGGTGTGTTGTTCAAACCAAGATATGCTTTAAGATATCAAAAATTGTGTTTGTACTCAAGAGAGCTCTTTCTCAGTAGTGTATTTGGAAATATTTCAGGCCATTTTTTTCCTGCAGAAGTTACAGACCTAAAAGATTTTTTCCCCTGGAAGCTCTTTGAATATATAAATTTTTAAAAAGGATTTTTAAAGGCTAGATGGCAGCAAGGAAATTGTTTCCTATTCATCGTAAGTAAATATCTCTGTGATGTAAGTGCTACGTCAGAGTTATCTTATGGGGTGCATATGACTCAAAGGGAAAATAATTTGTTTAGTAACTTGATTTTCTTCCTTTTTTTATGATTCACAAGTTGTTAAGCTCATCCCATTTGGGGCATTATAAATGTAGTAGTAGTAGTAGTCACTCAGTCATGTCTGACTCTTTGAGACCCCATGGACTGTAGCCTGTGGGAACTTGTAAATGAATAACAAATTTAAATATAAATCAACAAATGTATATGAAATCCTACCGGATTCCTAGGAGGTCTCTCAGTATTTATGAACCACACTTCTCTTTTCTAGGATTCTGTTTTGGGACACAGTCATAAATGCAAAAGGAAGATTTCAGCACCTAATGACATTTATCCTTATAATATTGGGCCCCTTCAGCCCCTCCCAAGCATTGAAAAACTATCTGGAGTTGGAGTTGCTGAGACATGGAAAACTTTTCTTCCAGAAGGGTTTTTTTTAAGTAAAAATTATACTTTAAGATTATGAATATAGAATTATAACACAGACAATTCATCATACTTAATAAGCCTCTCTAGATCAATCTAGATTATCTCTAAAAGGTCTATTTCACCCAGTCCGATAATTACATACTTGGGAAAGTAAAATGAAGTGTATAGGATTTTCAGAGTGGCAGGTCTATTTGGAATCATTCTAACCCAGTTGTTTATTGTATAGGAAAGGGAACTGGAGACCAGAGGAATTAAGGGACTTGAGTAAGGCTGCTGTAGTGAGGGCAGAGCTAGGAGTGCGATGAGAAACAGTGAGAATGTCTGTCACCTGTTAAAGGCCTTCAATTTCCTGGGTTTACTTCCATCTTTTCTTTTAACTCTCACAACAGTTTTGCAAGGCATGGATCATATTCCAGTTTTTAAAATGATAAAACTGAAACATGAAAGGTTCTCTAACTGCTCAAAGTCAATAGGCATTAGGAGGCAGAGCAAAAATTCAAACGCACACCCCCTGATTCTGAGGGTCTGGTATCTCCTGCCTTGAGCTGTTTTCCACTGTACCAGGGTGGCTCCCTGGCTTCAGTATATAGCCTAAAATCCCAGCAGCATTCCGTTTTTCTACACGTTTACAGGCATCACTCATCTTTTTGAGCTTCACTTTATCATGCTTCATAGATAATGCTTTTTTTTTTTTACTAATTGAAGGTTGCGGCAACCCTGTGACAGGCAGGTCTATCTACACCATTTTTTTTTTCAACGTCATTTGCTTACTTTGTGTCCCTGTCTCACAGTTAGGTAATTCTCACAATAATTCCAATGTTTTCATTATTTTTATATTTGTGATGGTGGTCTGTGATCAGTGACCTTTGATGTTACTATTAATACTATAACCTGCTAAAGGCTCAGGTGATGGTTAGTATTTTTTAGCAATATTTTAAAATAAAGATACGTACATTTTTAGATGTAATGTTATTGCATACTTAATGTTGTTGTTCAGTTGTGTCCATCTCTTTGTGACCCCGTGGACTGCAGCACGCCAGGCTTCCCTATCCTTCACCATCTCCTGGAGTTTGCTCAAACTCATGTCCGTTGAGTTGATAATGCCATCTAACCATCTCATCCTCTGTTGCCCCCTTCTCTTCCTGCCCTCATTCTTTCCCATCATCAGGGTCTTTTCCAATGAGTCAGTTCTTCATATCAGGTGGCCAAAGTATTGGAGCTTCAGCTTCAGCATTAGTCCTTCCAATGAATATTCAGGGTTAATTTCCTTTAGGATGGACTGGTTGGATCTCCTTGCTGTCCAAAGGACTCTCAAGAGTCTTCTCCAGCACCACAGTTCAAAAGCATCAATTCTTTGGCACTCAGCTCTCTTTATGGTCCAACTTTCACATCTGTATATGACTAATGGAAAAATCATAGCTTTGACTATTCAGCCAAGTGATGTCTCTGCTTTTTAATACACTGTTTAGGTTTGCCATACCTTTGCTTCCAATGAGCAAGCATCTTTAAATTTCACGGTTGCAGTCACTCTCTGCAGTGATTTTGGAGCCCAAGAAAATAAAGTCTGTCACTGTTTCCATCTTTTCCCCCATCTATTTGCCAGGGGATAGCCAATAAATAGACAGCAGAAAATAAAGTAAGTGAGATGGTGGTTAAGTGTCGAAGAAGAAAAAAGACATAAAGGAAAAAAATCAAGGAAAGGAGACACTAGAAAGATGGGATGGGAGTTATTAAAAATGGGCTTTGCTGTGAGTATGTATTTGGAGAGTGTTATTGCATTATTGGTCCAGTGAAAGAAGCTGGAAGGTGTCTATTTTTTCAGCAGTTTCCTTTCCAAAACCATAATATTCCATTCTCTACCTGTGGTAAAAGGCTTATTCTAACTCCATCTCCATCTTCATGATACATCTTCCCATCTGCCCTTTGTGGGAACCATTGTTATCTCCATAGTATCAAAAAAAGAAAACAGGGGTCAAATGAGTTACCCATAAATGGAGAACAAGCCAAGCATAGTGCCTAGGCTACTCTTTCCAAATATCTAATTTACAGGGAAGGAGAATCTCAGAAATGCTAAAATGACTAGCACAGAATTACATGGCAAAGTGCTCATTATTTTATTTATCCAGCAAGATATGGATGGAGTCTCTACAGTGGGCCAGGCTACTGAGATGGATCCAGGAAGCAGTACTCACAGGAGATGTTCTCTGACCTAGGGGCACATACAGGGACCTCTGTACCCTACCCAGTGCTAATTTATGCATACTGTGATGGACAGTCTTCTCTCTTTTCCAGAGTCTGAGAAGAATGGTGTTCCCACTTATATTTCCCACTCTGCATATCTAGTTTGTTATGGATTAAATGAGACTATATCAGCTGGCCTGGGGACCAAAACAACTATGTATACCATTGTTTCCATGGGCAAATGCATTTAGACTTTCAAACATCCAGCCATCTTTACAAACTTTCAGACTGGGGAGTGTCTGAGTAGGAGAATACAAGCAGAGATTGTTTAGCGTCCATCAAGGCAACCTCTGGCTGCCCAACCTCCCAGATATTGACAATTGCCTGGAGTAAACAATATCCTCTTCAGTCCTAAAGATGGCATCAAATGAGATACAAATGAGCAATAATAGCTTCCTCAAAATTTTATGGAAAAGATTTTATTTTCTTCACTCTGAAGGCAAACTGATGGTCACACATATTTATTTACCTTTAGGGAAAAGGTCTTCAAATGGTAATCTGTGGATTGTGCTTGCCAGCCGTTCTATAGTTTGTCATAGCTCTCTAGGGCTATGGGAATCTACAAGGAGATTGTAGCTCATTTAATCTGTGTTTATTCCATTATCTATATATAAGACTCACATTTCCATACATGGCAGCAGCCAGCCTAGTACCACAAGTGTGTCTTGAATGGAACAGAATGGAAAGAAATGTTCTCTTGGCCATTGCATATGCTAGCAAGTGTCGTTTTCCCATCTTTCTTCCATAACGTGAATGCCATGGGCATTCCAGTTCCTGTTCTACATGCCTGTCATCATCTGCTTGATTAGAATGATACTGCTGTAGATAATAAGTACTTTGAATTTATATAAGCTTCTTAAGGAATGATGAACTTAGATTGAACTGCAGTGAATGCTTCACTAAAATTCAAAGGAATTATGATTATGGTTGCCTTGGCAACCATAGTTCTGTATTCTCTTTGTTTTATTACTTATCATTTTCCTATATTGAGGTCATTTTGAGGAGATCATTAAGGTCTCATTTTCAGTTTCTGAGGCTTCTGGGAATGATACAATTTTATGTAGCTACAAACATATCTCCTTTTCTTAAAATTTCCCCAAACACTAGAAAGTCTAGGCATGTGAAATGAACTAAAATTAAGCTATTACTTATGTTGACACATACATGTCATCTTTACTCTCTACTAAGGTAATTATTTATAAGGACTGAAAGACATTGTTACTTTACATTTCTCCTTAGCATGCAAATATGACTTTTCGTTTCTTTCAAAAGTGAAGAATTCTTTGTCAATAAATTTCCATAAATGTTTTTACCTATAACGCAGTTATTAAACTGAAAATAGCTATACAAGAAAAATAGTTTTACTTTAGGAAAGGGCCAGTTTGAGAAACAATCAGACAGTGATATTTTAACAACATATTAAATAATTAATCATCAACACATCCTCTGAAAAGTTTTTTGGTAGACCACATTAGTTTTTTTAAAGAGAAAATGTGGTAATTAACACTATAATCTTTATAATTGGTTTATTGGTATTAAAAGGTAAATATAGTATAAATTGTATATTACCACATGACTACAATATAAAAATCATTGTAAAACATTTTATTTTGTCCAATTATTTTAATCTAAAGGAAAATTCTATATGTTAACATTCTAGGACACGAGTTAGGAAAGTTTTTTGTAAAGGGTCAGATGGTAAATATTTTAGGTTTTGGGGCCACACAGATTTTTATTGCAACTACTCAACTCTGAAATTGTAACTGAAAGCATCCAGAGACACCAAGCTGTATTAAATTAATACCGTGTTTATAGAAACAGATGGCAAACTGGATTTGGCCCTCAGGCTGAAGTTTTCCAGGGCTTCCCTAGTGGATCAATGGTAAAGAACCCTCCTTCAATGTTGGAGACCCGGATTCAATCCCTGGGTTGGGAAGATCCCCTGGAGAGGGGAATGGCTATCCACTCCAGTATTCTGGCCTGGAGAATCCCATGGACAGAGGAGCCTGGCGGGCTACAGTCCATGGGGTCACAAAGAGTCGGACATGACTGAAGTGACTGAGCACACATGCACAGGAGGGTAGAAACAGACATTTCATGATAGATTGCTTAGTTTTAAAGGTAGTAGAACATTTGACAAAAATAAGCTAATAACATTTTGTTATTACATATAATATGTAATAACATATGTAATATGTATGTACATATAAATATGTAATAGCATATTGTTATTCCTTACATGTTGGCAAGTTCAAAACTGAACTTCAGTGTCAAAGGCCTGGTATCCCCTACCCGAATATGCCAGCAATGTAACGTGAGTCAGTGAGATAAATTCCCTTTGCCTTTAGCTGGTTTCTCCATCCTTGTGGAGTGTCCTTGGTCACCTGACACCAAGTGAAACATACATTTTCAACTTTATTTTCCTTTGGAGTATTCTCTGGTGCTTTGTCCAAACTAATTTTATCATCCTCTTTTAGGTTTAGGGCTTCCGTGGTGGCTCAGCTGGTAAAAATCCGCCTGAAATGCAGGAGACCTGGGTTTGATCCCTGGGTTGGGAAGATCCCTTGGAGAAGGGAAAGGCTACCCACTCCAGTATTCTGGCCTGGAGAATTACTTGAACTGTATAGTCCATGGGGTCACAAAGAGAAGACAGGACTGAGCGGCTTTCACTTTTAGGTTTAGTCAAATATTTCAAACATAAAGAAAAGTGCAGAAAAAAACAAATATTTTTCCCTCAGTTTTAATAAATTTTAATACTTAATATTGTTTGATTCAGATATTTTAATCTTTTTTAAAAAGAAATAATACATATGAACACAGCCGAAGCCTATACCAGACTTTTAATGTGTATGATTTTTCCACATTCTAACAATTTTTAAAGAGGTGGTTTATTTTTAGATGGATCTGCATTTTTCCTACTTATTAAAGTGAATTTCTTGAGATCCAAAAGGATGGAAAGATTAGCGAATTGATTTTAGATGTGCAAATTATCATTGGTACACAGTAGACTAATTTGACCTGATTTGATACATTTTTCTGTCCATCCAGGACTAAATTAATGGTATGAGTTCACTTCCAAGAGAGACTTTGCAAATTCCCTATATCTCTTCCATGTGGTAAATGAGATGTGTGATTAAGAGACAGTGAGTATAAATCATCCTAATTCATTATCAAGGACTGAAGACAGCTTTTCATTTCTATAGTGACTTATTCACATGCATTATTTTTCTCTGCTGCCCTTGACACAGTTAATGCTTTGTGGAACAAACGCTCTCGCATTCTGTCATTCAATCTTTGGAATGTCCCGTGTGGTGGTTGGAACAGATAGTATTGCAGTCGTCTCCTGGGTGAGGAAATTAAGGCACAGTGATGTCACTGCAGTGCTTATGAAGTCTTGGCTGAACCTTAGTACCACTGGGTGAGCTTTGATAAAGGACCTGTGGATCCCTGAGCCTACCCATAGAGATTTGATACAACCAGGCTGGAACGGACCGAAAGTGTTAGTATTTTTAATTGATTCTTCTGTGCAGCCAAGGTTGAGAATTTCTGCTGGACTAGTGGAACTGATCAAAGTTGTTGAACCCTGTGGTTCTCCAATGGGGGCAATTTGTCCACCCCCCACCCGACCAGGGGAACATTTGACAATAAGACACTTGATTGACACATGTTGGTTGAGGATGCTACTGGCTTCTAGTGAGTAGAGAAAGCAGGGATGCTGCCAGAACATCCTACAGCCTCACCTCTCGACATAAAACTCTCCAGCCCCAGGACTTCCCTGGAGGTCCAGCGGTTAAGACTCTGCACTTCCACTGAAGGGGACATGAGTTTGATCCCTGGTGGGAGAACTGAGATCCCGCATGCTGTGCAGTGTGGCCAAAAATAAAAGAATGAGAAAAAAAGAAAAAAACAAACAAAAAATCCCTATCCAGCCCCAAATGCCACTATGTCAGTTGTGCTGAGGTTCAGAAACTCCTACTTAACCTCTAAATGTTGGACTGAAGTCCCTCTGACTCTAAGCCATTGTTATTTCGTCAGTCCCAAATTGCTAAATTATTCAAATTAGTCATCCTTTTATTATTTCTCTAATAATACATTTTTAAAGTGACTTTGAACTTTTTCAGGAACTAGGTGGTCTCGTGTCTTAACCTCACTAGAATAGGCAGAAATCCTACTTTTCTCAGAATACCAAAAGTAACACAAAAACAAGCAAATAGCCACAAAGGATACATCAAAAAAAAAAAAAAAAAGAACTATTTCTCAACCTAAGTATATGTATGATCCCAAATAAAAAATGTGAATTATGTAAAGCAGTAGCTCTCAAAATTGAGCATGCATTGAAATCCCCTGGAAAGCTTGTTAAAATACAGACTGCTGGGCCCCACCCTGAGTGTCTGATTCCCTAGGTCTGGTGTGGTGTTCAAGCACTTGAATTTCTAAATTTCTAACAAGAGCTTCCAGCTGAGACAGACTCTTCTGGACCTGGGAACACACTGAGAATTACAGATGTAAAATGTGTAATAGCTTCTCAAATGCATAACCTCAGGACTATCTATTAAAGCAACAAGTTAATATTCCTAAAAATGCAAGCACTATTTCATCATAGTGTACACATAATTTTAGAATATAATCCATCAATAAGTACAAGAACCTTCCAGTTCCATGATTACAATCAGGACAGACCTATGGAATTAAACCTTTTGCGCCCACTTCTAAGAGCAACAGGAGCTAGCTTCAGTAAGCTTCCTGTCCAGAACAAGTCCAGTGTTAAGAACATTCAGCTGTCCCCCTTATCAGAAATAAAAATTTGACAATACCCTGAGACATTTTAAAATGCATCTAATGTACATGATGCACATTCTTCAAATTATAAGATGTCTAAATCAAAAATGACTTGAACAGAATTTTCCTAGTTTTGGATACATTAACACATGATTGTAGGATGGTGGATGGATATCTAAAATTTCAGTGAAATTTATTGCCTATATCAAATAACAAATCCTAATTCCTTAATGAATTAGAATATTGACATAGGTGGCTAAATAATCATAGAATTAAACATGGAATCTGAAACCTATTTCAGAAACAAGTCAATTATTTTTCCAGTTCATCAGCCCATGACACTCTAAAGATAGCAGCGATAAAGGTGGTGTGGTTTGTGATTTTCATAAACTAGCCTTAAGTTAGATATTACAGCATATTTTGTAGGTGAAAAACCTAAACCCTGAAGAAGCAAAGTACATGTCCCTTATTTTCCACAGCAAGAGCTCATAGAAACTAGAATATGCTCTTATCTCTGCCTCTTAGATATTTTCTGAACCCCTTGATAGTGAAGATTTGATCTCTTTCTAGAACCTGGCACACTTCCTAGTACATACCAAGGGATAATTAGGCTTTTACTGAATTTACTCAAGTGGGTTTGTGAGAAGTTCATGCATTTCTGTATTTCATGAATTTTATATTGCATATTTCAGTCCCATTTAAATTCAGGATCCTCACCCAAAAAGTCCAAAATAAGATCCAGTCTATACTGTTCAAAGCACAAACTTTAATTATGAGCTAGGGATTGAGAAAAATAAAGGGAAACTATGGGAGAATTTTCCAACAAGTAAGCACTTCTGTTGTACTGACATTGATGATATATATGGCAGTCAAGAATGATAAGACTTCCAAAGGATAACTAAATAGCCCTGTACTGTAAAATATAAAATTTACACTTCTAAGGGAACAAATAAAATCTAAGAATTGAAAAAAAATATACCTAATAGCATCGTCCTGCTCCAGTGTTTAAGAGCAAACCGAGAAGTTGCTATGGCATTGACTTATGTGAGCATAGCAACAGAGCGAACTCAGTGATTCAGCTTGATAAAAGAGGAAATTATCTCACCATTTCCCTTTCCCTAAATCAGTCAGATATCCAAATATTTCATGTTGAAATGGTATATCCATCAACATGTTCTAATGGATAAAAGTCAATAGTGGGGGTGGGGAGGAAGGTCATAAGACGAAATTTGTATGTCATATGATTACTTTAGAGAATGCAACTCACATCTAAAGAATCTATTAATATCTCTGCATCCTGCTTTCCCCCAATTGAATGGGGTTTGTCAGTGGCTTATATTGGGTAAATATTGGGTGAATATGAGTAATGATTTGGCAAAAAACAACAATTTATCAGCCTGTATAACTTCGTTCTAATGAAAGTTGACTGTGGTATATTTTGAGAAAGAAACATTGTTCGGCCGTGAAACTGTAATTCCCTGTGTGCGACAGCCCTCCAGGGAAGGGATAGATTATGCCAGCATAATATGTGAAGTTTAGTCATTATCACTTGTACCAAGCAGAGGTCAGCCGTGGGTGTATGTGTGGGAGGCACCACTGTGGTGAGCCAATACAAACAGAGCCAGATGTCACAAATAAATGCTGACATTTTATCACGTTATTATTTTAAATATTATTTTACCACTGTGTTTTTTCTTGTATTGTTTAACCTCCACATCTTTATTTCCCATTTCCTTTCTTTAAACTGATAAATGAGAAGGGCAAGTATGGTTTGAGTCACTACTTGACCACGAAACTGGGAAGTTAACTGACCCCACAAAAGAGCCCCAAACCTAGGAAACTTGGATTCTTAGGTTTATTCTATTTTGTTTTGTTTTTTTGAAAATACAACAATTATTTATTTATTTATTTTACTTTTTAAAAAAATTATTTATTTTAATTGGAGGCTAATTACTTTACAATATTGTAGTGGTTTTTTGCCATACATTGACATGAATCAGTCATAGGTGTACATGTGTCCCCCATCCTGAACCCCCTTCCCACCTCCCGCCCCATCCCATCCCTCAGGGTCATCCCAGTGCACCAGCCCTAAGCACCCTGTCTCATGCATCGAACCTGGAAGGCAATCCGTTTCATATATGATAATATACATGTCTCAAGCTATTCGCTCAAATCATCCCACCCTCGCCTTCTCCCACAGAGTCTAAAAGACTGTTCTATACATCTGTGTCTCTTTTGCTGTCTCACATATAGGGTTATCGTTACCATCTTTCTAGATGCCATATATATGCATTAGTATACTGTATTGCTGTTTTTCTTTCTGGCTTACTTCACTCTGTATTATAGGCTCCAGTTTCATCCACCTCATTAGAACTGATTCAAATGTTTTCTTTTTAATGGCTGAGTAATATTCCATGGTGTATATGTACCACAGCTTTCTTACCCATTCATCTGCTGATGGACATCTAGGTTGCTTCCATGTCCTGGCTATTATAAACAGTGCTGTGATGAACATTGGGGTACATGTGTCTCTTTCAGATCTGGTTTCCTCAGTGTGTATGCCCAGGAGTGGGATTGCTGGGTCATATGGCAGTTCTATTTCCAGTTTTTTAAGGAATCTCCACACTGTTCTCCATAGTGGCTGTACTAGTTTGCATTCCCACCAACAGTGTAAGAGGGTTCCCTTTTCTCCACACCCTCTCCAGCATTTATTGTTTGTAGACTTTTGGATAGCAGCCATTCTGACTGATGTGAGATGGTACCTCATTGTGGTTTTGATTTACATTTCTCTGATAATGAGTGATGTTGAGCATCTTTCCATGTGTTTGTTAGCCATCTGTATGTCTTCTTTGGAGAAATGTCTGTTTAGTTCTTTGGCCCATTTTTTATTTATTCTGGAATGATGGGTTTCAGAAACATATAATATGATTAATTTATTTTTAATTTACATATAGTAAAATTCATCTTTTGGAGGGGTGCAATTCTGAGTTTTGACAAATACATAAACTTGTAAACCACCACTACAATAGGGACCCAGAAGAGTTCTGTCATTCCCCCCACCCCACAGATTCCCTCCTGCTGCCCCTTCATAGTCAACCCCTCCCTGAACCGCCCCAGGACCTGTCATCAAAAATCTGTTGGTGCTCTTCTATTTTAGCTATTTTTTCCTTCTCCACTCGTTCACAGTACAGTCTGTCATGTGCTAGGTTCTGTTTGAGGTTCTGGGGATGAAATAGTGAATAAGATTTACATGGAGCTTTCCATGCAGAAACAAGATAATGAACAAAAGTAAATCTGTAATTCCAATGTGTAGTAAATGCTATGTAGTAAACAGATCCTGCTTGCTCCTATGACATACCTATGAAAAGCTATGACAAACTTAGACAGCACATTAAAAAACAGAGACATCACTTTGCCAACAAAGGTCTGTATAGTCAAAGCTATGGTTTTCCAGTAGTCATGTACAGATGTGAGAGCTATACCAGAAAGAAGACTGAGCAATGAAGAATTGGTGCTTTTGAAATGTGCTGGGGAAGACTCTTGAGAATTCCTTGGACAGCAAAGTGATCAAACCATTCAATCCTAAAGGAAATCAACCCTGAATATTCATCGGAAGGACTGATGCTGAAGCTGAAGCTCCAATAGTTTGGCTACCTGATGCGAAGAGCTGACTCATTTGAAAAGACCCTGATGCTGGGAAAGATAGAGGGCAGGAAGAGAAGGGGGCAGCAGAGGATGAGATGGTTGGATGGCACCATCGACTCAATGGACATGAATTTGAGCAAACTCCAGGAGATAATGAAAGACAGGGAAGCCTGGCATGCTGCAGTTCACAGGGTCACGAAGAGTCGGACATGACTTAGCGACTGAACAACAACAATAAGCAGATCCCTATGATAACAAGTATCAGAAGATGGAACCTCATTTTAGACAGAATGTTAAAAAAGGTGGCTCTGAGAAGTTGGCAGTATATCTGAGGACTGAAGTTGAAGAAGGAGCCAGCTATGTGAAATGAGCAAGGGGTGGGGACACATGGGCAATCATTCCATGCGGAAGGAACATTATATGGAAAACGGGGGTCAGCAGTCCCAAGAGTGAGAGAAGGAAGCAATGGCATGAGGTGCTGTGGACAGATAGGCAGGGTCTAGCTATGGTGTATCAACTTCATTCCCTTGCAGCAGGACACCATCAGGTAAGTCTGTACCTGGAGATGATTTAATTGATGTTTTGAGTTCTGTGTAGAAAGTTGTTTGTTATAGAGTGAGAATGGACACAGGGCAGTTACTGGGCCATAGCAACCATCCAGTTGATTGCTGATAGGCAGCAACTGTGGAGATGTAGAAGGGATGGATTTGAAATACATTTTAGAGGTAGAGGGCTTCCCTGGTAGCTCAGCTGGTAAAGAATCCACCTGCAACGTGGGAGACCTGGGTTTGATCCCTGGGTTGGGAAGATCCCCTGGAGAAGGGAAAGGCTACCTACTCCAGTATTCTGGCCTGGAGAATTCTTTGGACTGTATAAGTCTGTGGGGTCTCAAAGAGTTGGACACAACTGAGCAACTTACACTTTTCACTTTCAATCCATATTACAAGTATGAATTCATCCACTTCTATTTATTGAGGGCCCACAATGAGTGCGACTCAGATGAGGAAGTAGGGATATAATGTTAAAGAGGAACCTACAAGATTGGAGGCAAACTGGCAGGAGAGACAGGACTTCATTGAACAGTCTCACACATATGTGTAAAATTAGAGTGACAGTAAGTTTCACAGAGAAAAGGATTCTATGAGAGAGCATAATAAAGAGATCTGATTTAGTCTGAGCAGAGATTGGGTTCTGGAAAGGCTTCTCAGAGCACTGAAGAATGAGGAGTGGGGAGAGGGCATTGGATGAAAGGTCATGTAATAGAAGAGCAGAAATTTGGGTTCTCAAATGCCAGATACACTGTGATTCCAGTTTAGGAGTCCAAGAGTACATACCAGGAACATGATTTCCACAAGCACTTCAGGTAATCCATTTCCTCCACAAATATTTATTGAGCACGGAAGTAGGCCTGAGACTTTTCCAGGTGCTGAGAATTCAGTAATTCATGTTAAAAGTTTGCTTCTTTCATGGAGCTCATTTCTGACGAATCTGATTCAAGAGATTCACAGACCCTGGGCACGTCTTGAGAAGGTTTGATTTAAGTGATGTTAGCCTAGAACAGGGCCATGAGGAGTGCCACCATTTAGAGCCTGAAAGGAGGAAGAGCAGCAGCAAAGAAGCTCGTGATCAAGTGGCTAATGAAGGAAGAAATGAGGAAAATGGTGCACATAAGCAAAAGTGGGGTCCATGGAGTCACAGAGAGTCAGACACGACTGAGCGACTTTCACTAACAGCAGTGGAGAAAATGGGAAAAACAGAGAGGTAAGGGTAGAGAAAGCATTTGAAAGTGACATTAGAAACGGTATAGTGTTTGCAGTAAAATAACGTATGTTGGTATCTTATAGAAAAATAAATACACTAATAACAAAACATAAGGAAGTAAATAAAACTGGTTCATTATTGTTTCATATCTATATCTATATTTGCCTTTTCGTCTATTTATCTCCATCCTGGTGCATTTTTTTTCCTCTAAAAAGAAATACTATTATCATCAGAGATTGTCAGTAGAAAGATTCTCTGGAGGATCAGACAAGAGGAAGCATTCTCAGGACCCATTAAGGGGCCTGGAGATAGTGGGCTCTAGGACTCGTGTGGAGAACTTGAAAGCTGTCTGTCACCTCTTGAAAGAAAGGACTGTAAGAGGTGAAGTAGACTTAATCTGTGCATGTCCCCCTGGGATCTTACTAACTGACCCAGAGGAATTAGATTGAACAAGCGTGTGGAGAATGTCCAGGGATCATACTTGTTTCCTGTAATGGCAAGAGTGGCCTGCAGAAGCTGTGCATTCTGGGTCACCACTAGAGTCAGCGTTAGTGTTTCCTGGGAACTGGAGAAGGGAAATGAAACCAGACCATGTCTAGATTCCTTCCCAGATCTCTTGAGTTGAATCATTTGAAATTGCCATTTTTATAGGTCCAAAATGGTACAAAAAAATTAACCATTGTCATACAGTTCAACCAAAAAGTGTAATTCTGATACTACAGTGCAAAAGTGTGGATGGCAGGACACCTTCTTGTTGGTTTAAAGATGGATCAGTTGGTGCAAGTATGGGACCATATATTAAAGCCTCTCAGTTTTGTGAGCCAGACCAAAGGCATTCTTGTTCCTGACTCTATTTGAACAGTATATTTGATGAGAGAGTGCCAGCATCATCTATTTATTACCCTCCATACTCAGCGATTATGTGACAAGAAAGGAAAAGACCTTTAAAGCTGGGGTGATTGTCTAGACAGTCCTAAAATAGCTCTTCCCAGGTGCAAAGGAAGCAGTAAAATGCAGACAAAGCATGAGGGTCCTTTGCCAAAAATACAGTGCATTTGAACTTTTGTAAGCTCCTTGTAAATTTTGAAGGAGAAAATCGCCAGAAGACTAAATCTCGATAATTATGATCACTAGTAAAAATGGTATAGTGTTAGCAGAAAAATAACATCTGATTGAGGAATATACCACCCCCTCAAACAGAGGCATTCTCTGCATGCTAAATTACATAGAAATTTTTGAGATAATTATTTGAATAATTTAGAGCTAAAATAGTCCAGGCTAAAATATTTAGCTGACTGAAACACTTGTGCAAGCTTTCATTTAAAATATACAAAGAATTGGTTTCATTTTTCACTTCATAGTGGAGGTCTTGTAATAAAAACAAGACAGTTTATGTAAGTCCCCTGTCAAGTCATATTCTGTAGCATTGGTGCAGCTAATAAGATTGCATTGAATCCAAAATGCATTTTTGTTAAATAAACTGTGGTAGTGGGTCATACTGTAGAATATAATTTGACAATAAAAAAATGAGCTATTGATACATTCAACAACTTGGGTGGATCTCAGGGAACGTATACTGAGTGAATAAAGCCTGTCCTCCCAACAAACTACATGCTATGTGATCTCATTTATGTAACATACTTGAAATGACAAAATTATCGAAATGGAAAACAGATTAGTGGTTGCCAGATTTAAGAAGGTGGTGGATTGAGAGGGAAGTGAGAGTAACATAAAGAGGGTAGCAGGAGGGATCCTCGTGACTATGGAATGTTCTGTGTCTCGACTGTTGTGGTAGTCACATAAATCTACACTTGTGATAAAATCGCATAGAATGAAATATACATATACCTTTACACCCACAAATGAGTGCAGGTAAAACTGGTTAAGTCTGAATAAAGTCTTTGTATGCTATCAGTGTCAGTTTCCTGGTTGTGATGTTGTATGCAAGATATTACCACTGGAGGAGGCTAGGTAAAAGGTACAAAAAGGCTCTATGTATTATTTCTTCCATCTGAACATGAATCTACAATTGTCTCAAAATAAACCATTTAATTAAAGAATACACTTTCTCAAAACCGTTGGCATTGATTCAAACCTTGTTTATTAACGTGGGAAGAAAGGCTCCACCCGATTCGGGGATGGAGGAGCCTTCTGAAATCACCAGTGATACACATACACTGCATGTGTATCAGTAGGTAAAGTTTCTGCACTGTGCACAAGGGAATGCGTGTGCTCTTTAGAACATTTTAGTTTGCTTTGTGTGGTTTGCACCCTAAAAATTTACAAATGAAGGTGAATACATGAATACATACATCTCTAAGATTCATCAGCACTCTAAATACAAGAGTAAACCAGGTGTCATTGGGAGGTTCTGTGATGGCAAGTACGAAAAAAAAAAAAAAACCCTACATAATTGAGTTTATTCAAATTGAGAAGGCCTATTTCTAGGGGATATATCTAAAAGAAGCCTGTTGAAAATAAGGGTAGCAGAAAGACAGTCGCTGAGTGTGAGTGATGCCTCTAGTACTTGTGAGAACCCACTTAGCTAACGCTTTAAAGTCTATTAAAGAAACTGAAATGAATAGATTACAATCAGAAGTAAACAGTTTGGAAATGTTCTTGTCCTTAGGTACTTCACTCTCATTGACTTAGCAATACACTGAATTTTGTTAGCTGTTTATACATAGCTTCACAGTTGATTTTAAAGTCAGCAATCCTCGATTATGGCTAATCACTTTATTTGCCCAGGGAAGTCCAATCAACCAATAGTTATCAGTTATCTTCCTCAAGACACTTGAGGCGGAATACCAGGATGAGACCAAAAGTGCTTCCCCATGATGGCTGCAGACCTCCAAATCTAATCAAGTGAAAGAATAACACATAGTAAATCAACACCACCTATATTGCATTTGAATTCAGATAGACAGTTTGGTTTGTGGGCCTAACTGCCTTTCCTTTGCAGCTCGCAGAACCCTGTGTTCATCCTACCTGTCTTAAGCAGTTTTACTTGCTTAGTGTTAGCTCATTTATTTTACTTATTTTATTTAACAAGCTCTCTAACCTACTGACCATATGCCAGGCACTATAACAGCATCATAAATATTAGTTCATTTTAATACTCAAAGCAAACCTAGATTATTTGCATTTTGCAGATGAGGCAGCTGAGGCACAGCAAGTTTAATTCACTTGCCCAAAGTCACATAGCTAGTCAAGTAGGCTTTGCTTTTGGGATTTGCCTCCAGATACCAGTCTCTATGATCAAGCCATCAGCTGGAGTCCTAAGTCATGCAAAAGAGATGCTCACATCTCAGATGTGACTGTATTCATTCCCTCTGGCTTTATTCCCTCATTCAGTCCTTCATCAAGCATCCTTTAAATGTTCACTGTGTTCAAAGCATTATGATCGGCAATGTAAACACAATATGATTTTGGCTCTTGTGGAATTTACATGTTATACAAGAGATAAGACTTACACATAAGTCTTTAGGAAGAAAAGTCTTTGGGGCAAATGTCCTGACAATGGTCCAGATAAAATGTCTAGGGGAGAGCAAATAAAGCAGTGATGGTTTCCAGTTGGGGAAAGGAAGGGAGGATTATTGAAATCAGTTTGAAAGAGATGTCATTTGAGTGAGTCTCCAGGATAGGCAGTGTTCATACTTGGAAAGAAATTTCATCTTGCTAGTCTATTTGGGCCATATTCCTGAAAAAGTGTATGTGCTATGATTGGAGACTAGGGTAATGGTATGGAGGGGAGAGAAAGGGGGAAGGAACAGACAGTCTAAGGAAAATGGGGCATAGACTGAGAGGTAGGATGAAACCAGCATGTTTCAGGCCAGGAGGTTGTCCAAAGCCCTGAAGGATTGTCAGTTGTCCTTTCACATACTGGGTAACTCTTGAAAGTTTATAAGCTATGGAATGGCATCAATAAACTTCTGCTGGCAATGAGCAGAAGGGATTAGAGAACAGGAGGCTGCAAGTAGGGAGACTATCCTAACACATGAGTCCATTCAAAAGCCTATGAGGGGCTCATCAAGGAGGTAAACCTTAGAATTACCACATGACTCAGCAATCCCACCCCTAGGTAGATGCTTAAAAGATGCAATTCTACTCTGAGGTATGTTTCAAAAGAATTGAAAACAGATATTCAAAAAAATTCTTGTACATGAATGTTCATTGCCGCTCTGTTTACAATAACCAGACAGGGAAAGCAAGCTGGATGTCCATCAACAGGTGAATGAATAAACAAAATGTGGTCTAGCTATACAATGGAACATTGTTTGGCCATTAAAGGGAATGAAGCACTGATTCATGCTACAGCATGGGTGAACCCTGGAAACATTGGGTCACATATTATACAGTTTCATTTATAGGAAACATCCGGAATAGGCAAATCCATAGAGACAGAAAATGCTTGAGTGGTTTCCAGGGGTTGGAGGGAGAGAGGGAGAATGAGGAGAGATTACTTAGTCATACTACTGACTTTCCTCTTGGGATGGTAAAACTGTTTGAGAACTAGATCAAGGTAATGGTTGCACAACACTGTGAATGTACTAAATGCCATTGAAGAGTGCACTTTAAAAATGGCTAATTGGATTTTGTTGAACTTCACCTCAATATAAAACCAAAAGGAAAAAAAAAAAAAAGCCTATTTGGACTTGGGCCAAGGTGAGAATGTGAGAATGGAGAGGAATAAGGAAGAGAAGTCACTGGGGAGAACTGGCCAGTTTAGTGGTGGTAATAAGGGAGAGCAGGAAGGGGGAAATCCTGAAGATTCCAGCTAGAGTGCCAAGATGAATGGTGACCACATTCACCAAGTGACTTGAATGATTAACCAGATCTGTTGTCTTCATTTTGATGCTGCCACTTGCTAGCTGTGGGTCTATGGACAAGTTTGTATACCTTTCTGCCTGGACAGTGAGTGGGGACACTGGTGTTGTCATGATGACTGAATGAGTGAGTATATCTGGAGCCTGACACATAGGAGGCCCTCAGTGACTATTTGTGGAATGCACGAAGGATGACACTTGTTTTTTTCAACATTAGGCTATCCTATTCAGAGATGCCAAAATGGTAGTTACTATACTTTCTGGAATTCTAAGACACATGTGTATCTTGAGCATGCATTCCTAATTGTGTCCAACTCTTTGTGACTGTTGCCTGCCAGGATCCTAGTCCATGGAATTTTATAGGCAAGAACACTGGCATGGATTGCCATTTCCTTTTCCAGGGGATCTTCCTGACCCAGGGATCGAACCCACACCTCCTTGAGAAATTTCTCCTTGAGAAATTTCCTTAGGACTTTTAGCCAGCATGGTGGTGCACCTTGGGCTTAGAACTATGCTTAGAAGAGTAGCTGGCCTCTGTATGTGCTCAGTCGCTCAGTCATGTCTGACTCTTTGCAGCCTCCTGACTGTAGCCCATCAGTAGTAAGTGTTAAACAATTGTTAGCTTTAGTTGTTGCTGTTGTTATTGTAGTGGTGGTGGTGGTGGTGGTTATAAAATGATGGCCAGAATCTACCTGAGAATATTTTGGGTTGGCCCAAAAAATTCGTTTGGTTCATGAATATGTTGTTCAATAAAGTTCTTCGTGAAAATGAAAAATCTTTTTGAACTTAAAACCGAACGAACTTTTTGGCCAGCCCAACATTTTTTTGACACAGATGCAGTTCTTGAACAACTTGTTGTAAAGAGATGAGATAGAGAGCAAAAGGTTAATTAGGACTATTTAATCACTAAATTGCAATGTTGAAAAAAAAGACTACTCCAATGTTGATCCATAAAATCTTTACCAGTAGAGACAGAATGAATAAATCAGTTTCCCACCAGCAGCTCCAGGAACTTCCCAAAATGATCGCATAATCCTGGTGTCAACAGTGCTCAGCTCTGTCAGCCTTCCTGAAATTTATTATTAAAGTGAGGAACCTGCTCTTGTGTAGGTTTAATGGGATTAGTTGAATTACAAAGATGCTAGAGCTGCCATTTAAAGGAAAAGCACCTTTCTACCACTTGCTTGTTTTAATGAGTCCCCATCATCCCTCTGTGATTATCAAATCAATTTCCTTTGACAGATTAGCTATTTTATAGTCCTGGGAGAATTTGTAGAGAACATTCAGTTATTTAGTCTGAAGAACAATCTAGCTGTGGGTTAATATTCTTTGGATTGAATGGGTTGAAAATTAAATGACAGTAGAATTTTTGTACACAAGAACCTTTAGATGACTTTTGGCAACTCCAGGGCACCAAACTAACTTTTGACTTGGGAGATAAGTTGTACTAAAAAGATTTTGTACTGCTTTCCACCCAATCTGGTCCACTAAATGCTGGACCTCTAAATCACTGGGTACATTCCTGTGTCGACAAAGGTCCGTCTAGTCAAGGCTATGGTTTTTCCAGTGGTCATGTATGGATGTGAGATTTGGACTATAAAGAAAGCTGAGCACCAAATTGATGCTTTTGAATTGTGGTGTTGGAGAAGACTCTTGAGAGTCCCTTGGACTGCAAGGAGATCCAACCAGTCCATCCTAAAGGAAATCTGTCTTGATTATTCATCGGAAGGACTGATGTTGAAGCTGAAACTCCAATACTTTGGCCACCTGATGCAAAGAGCTGACTCATTTGAAAAGATCCTGATGCTGGGAAAGATTGAGGGCAGGAGGAGAAGGGGATGACAGGATGAAATGTTTGGATGGCAGCATTAACTCAATGGACATGAGTTTGAGTGGACTCCGGGAGTTGGTGATGGACAGGGAGGCCTGGGGTGCTGCAGTTCATGGGGTCGCAAAGAATTGGACACGACTGAGCGACTGAACTGAACTGAACATTCCTGTACCATAGCTACACTGCCGCAAAGTAATACTACTCAGATGTTTGGGGATGAACAGTACAAAGTCTGGAAATGACTTTCGATACCTAATTATTCTTCCTTCAGTAAAATGAGGACACTATCAGCAATTTAATACCAAAACAACAGCATTCACAACACAAGAGTGATTTTCTTCTAGTGTCAGGGATTCAATGTAAACTATCAATGAATATTTGAATGGGCACCAAGTTAATGCATGCCCCCAGGCTCTGACTAAATCAGCAATGCCTATTTTCATGCTTTAGGACATTCCTGTAAATTGCCTTGTAAGGGAGTAAATTAACCAAAGGTCTGGGGTAACTTCTTGGTCACTAAGCTGGTTGTAGATGAAGTCTTTTTGTTTTGATAAACAGTCTGTTTTCCTCTTTAGCATAAGCTACTACTCAGAAGCAGGTTATATTTGACTCGAAATTCCTAGGAAGCAATGTAAAGTTAGGCTCAGTCTCAACTATTCCTTTTTTTTTTTTTTGAAGTATAATTGATTTACAGTGTTGTGTTAACTTCTGCTGTTAGCAAAGTGATTTAGTTATATACACACACACACACACACACACACACACACACACACATTCTTTTTTATATTCTTTTCCTTTATACTTTATCCTGGGATATTGAATATAGTTCCCTGATCTATACAGCAGGATTTGTTGTTTATCCTTTGTTTTTACCCCAGCACCTGCATTCCTGGCACCTAGTAGAGGGCTTGGTAAGTAGTCACTAAATGAACCCACAATATCTGTGTTTTGGTGAAGTGATGTTTCTTGCTTTTCTTTGGGTATCCAAATGCCTCTATACTCACCAATAGTGATAATACTTTTGGATTATGGTGCTTACTTTGTGTGCCCTTCGCAGAGGTGTTTACCTTTCCAAAATTATTTGGTACTTTGCAAAACATCCAGCAATATCAAGTCTCTCCCAGTCTTAAAACGGCTGAACTCAGTTTGGCTTTAGAACAGAAGAATATGATTAAAGTAATTCATACTGAAGGGTAAATGACTGATATATTTTGTCCTGAACTATTTGCAATTCACGAGGAATGTTTTTTTCAAGTCTTTGCAATAGATTGTGTGAGCAAGACTTTGTTTCTTTCTTAGTAGGAATGAATGCCAGATGCCCTTTGCTTACCTCGCCTTCTCACTCCTAACCCATTCTGAAACTTGACACCGGTTTCCTGAAATGGTGGTGACCCATAACCTAAAAACTCATAGACACCCAGGAAAAGTAAACACACAGGAAATTTCTTTTTCCCTTCCTAGTATGATGTTTTCTATTTTTCTTTCCTTTGGGTGGAGTAAAACATGAGAAATTTGCACACTGCTAGTCCCTAGTATAAAATGATAAAGTAATTTATATTTAGGAACATAGGTTGTTTTGTTTTAATTTAATGTGCATTTATTGTGTAATCTGTGGATTATTTGCATTGTCTATTCATGACTTAATTAAGGGTTTCTACCATGGCATTATTGAGTGAATCAGTTTAAAAAATGATTTTATTTGGAAAAGACACTAATAAGACACTGAAGAGAAATTTTAGCCAGAGTTTAACAAGTGTTTAGTTCATGATGAGGCATTTGCAGCTGTAAGCAATCATATTACTCTGCCATCACTTAGGTCTGTGGAAAATGAAGATGTTTACTTAGGGCTGTTAAAAGTTCGATTTTTATAGTGAATCCTAAGCAGTACAAAATATCACTATGGCTGACATCAGGGTGGGGAAAAAGACAGTTATTCAAACTCATTGCTTAAGCTTTAGCTGTTTTAGTTTTTATGATGCATTTTTCTTATCATGGCAAGCGATTCCTGTTTTGCACTGAAGGCATTGCTTCTCACTCAATATCAAAGTATTAATACGTACTTTCTGCTCAAATAAGATACATTCAATTAGAGAATAGCAGTGTAAGGATTACTCATTTCAGACTGTTTCTATTGTCCCTTCAATTTTCCATTTTGTTTCCTGTTCCCAAAGATGCCAACAATAGCAAGAAGGGTAGTTAAATTTCTGCCTTCCATGGAGGAAGAAAACTGTCTTTGGTAATAACAGACTCTCCAATAAGGGATTCTCATCATATTTGAATTGGGTGATTCTTGCTTTGTTACACAAATTAAACCAAGAAATACTTTCATCTAGAGCAAAGTTTCTCAGCCTCCGCACTATTATCTTTGGGACCAGATTTTTTTTTTTTTAATGAAGGGCTGTCCTATACATTGTGGGATGTTAGCAGCATCTCTGATCTCTACCCTCTAAATGCCAGTGGTACTGTACCTCCCCTTGTTGTGATACCCAGAAATGCCTCCTTATATCCCCAAATATCCTCTAAGGTGGAAAGTCACTCTAGTTGAGAACTACTAATCTAGCAAGAAAAATAGAACTGTATTTTTTTTAAAGAAGTTTGATCTGGGATGTTTTCCTTTTTCAAATGAAATCTATTTTAGACTCTTATAATTTCAGTTTTTATAATTTCAATAATAAATGTCAAATAATTGCAAAATGAAAATTTAGGTCTGAGATGTTTATTTGTGTGGGAATGTGAATAACAGAGTGACAGTATTTTCTGAACCAATAATTTATTGTACAGACTAACAAATATTTTATTCTGATATGCATTTAATTATATGAAATTTCTTCTGGTGATATGATAATATGATTACACTTAGTGATAAATGAATCATCTTTCTCAGAAAATTATAAAAAGAAATGAGAAAGAAATAAACAATTTAGAAAATAATAAGACCGTTCATATTTTGTCTTATTATTGAAGTGGGCAGTTTGTCCTCACTTGACTTGCTCAATAATTATTCTTAAAATTTCCTGACATTTCTTGTCAAATTTGAATAATTTGTCTGCAATGTCAGTGAATAAATCATAATTTTCATAGTTGATAAGTATTTTAATCTATTATCTATTATCATTAAGTAATGTAGTCACATATTTTTAAATAAATTTGGCTAAGAAAATTTGCCATTTTCCTTATTTGGAAAATTAATTCCTCAGATTAAAAAACTGAGTAGAGTCAACCACCTTTGACCTGCATACTTTTTCTTTGTTCATTTTACTAGCAAGCGCTACTAAGACAAATTTTAAGGGTAAAATCTCACTTAAATGGTTATTGCAATTGACTATTTCTGAAATAATCTCCCTATGGAGGGTTTTTGCCAGCTGATTCCTGAGTAATTAATACAAATTATCAATATTTATCTATATGTGATAACTAATGTAAAAATTTTAGAATTTTAAGGTAATTTCAGTAATATTACTCTGAGACTCTGTCCAAATAGGAGAAACAGATTGTTTTCCTTCATTTAAAGTATAACATAAGCAACATCATTCCCATGTAGTTTCCGATGATAACACAATCTGTGCTTCCATTCTGGAGAGAGCATTATGGGAAACATTGATAATGTTTCGGTTTAAGCCTCAAATTACAAATTCTGGATGAGAATCTTTAGAATTTTCTTAATAATCAGAAGTATTTTAGTGGATTTTAATAATGTCTATGTCTAAAAAGCAGTCACTCCAGATTTGTCAATCTGTTGTGATGAAATACAAAAATTTGTATACAACACTTTGGCAAAATTAACAAAATGAGTTCTGTATGAATATAAACTTTTGAACAGTTTTATAATATTTACTACAATTGATCAAGCAAGTTTATATAAATGTGTGCTGTCAATGCTTTTAACTGGAAGAATTCCCTCACTCCCACCCCAAGACACTTTTGCAGTGTCTGGAGACATTTTTGTTGTCAGAATTGGGAGGTGGTGGTTGGCTTCTGGCATCTAGGGAGTGGAGACCAGGGGTGCTGTTCAACATCCTTCAATGTCCAGGACAGCCTCCCATGACAAAGAATGACCTGGCCTCAAATGTCAGGAATACCAAGGTTGAGAAACTCTGTACAGGAGATGATTCACTAAAACATTTTCCTTTTTCTGCAACAGTTTTTTGAGATGCTCCTCAGACCTGGGACGTTTTGCATCTCTAAAGTTGACAGTAGTGTTTCACTGAGGATGCCAGCTGTTTTACTCATGTATGTCTCATCACAGTACAAAGAAAAGATAATTCCTTAGTTGGTCACTTATCTCATTTTCTAGAGCTATCATTTTAACTGCAATTCCTTCATAAGGATTTCCCGCTAAGATACCAGCAGCTTTGATATTTGTGGTCAGTTTATATTAACTACGGGAATAAAAAGTTTCACTCAATTCCTGTGACAAGTGTTTTTGAATTTCTGAAGCAAACATGTTTTGATAACTGCTTTGTGTGTTATTGTGCTTTAAAAATCTTAATTTGAACATTGTGGAAGCTGCTATAGTGGCTATAGCCAAACTGTGCATCTTTTGGTGTGATGGGTAGTTATAACTTCTTTTGGCACAATTTTTTTAAAAATAGGATTACATTCAATTTGAAAATGAGTGTGTGTGTGTGTGTGTGTGTGTGAGATATCTGTTGAAGTTCTGGGAGCTAAGATCTGAGAACCAACAGATTTTTTAAAATGTATTCTTCTATTCATGCATGCATTCACTGTATTAAGAAGTTCCTTGTGAGTAGCATAGAGACTATTCTTTAAAGATTACACATCTTTAGAAAAGATACTCACTTTGGAAAATGTTTACTTACTGCACCTTTTGTACTAATTTTTACTTCAAAATAGCATTTTGCAACTCAATTTGTGCCTAATCAAACAAATTAAAACTATAGGCCAACTGTTGCATATGAAAACTCTTATAGTCACCATTTCTACTATTGTAATGCTTCCAATAAATTATCTTCACAATTTGCAATAAATTATCTTTTTATATTGGGCATGTCTTTAACACAAAAATCACAACCTAACACATATACAGCTGTAAATGTTAAAATGCAGATATTTGTATTATTACAGCCTATGAGTAATTTCTTTTTGACATTTTTTAAGTGGCAATTTTACTTCAGTATTGTTGACTCAGTTCAGTTACTCAGTCTTGTCCGACTCTTTGTGACCCCATGGACTGCAGCACACCAGGCTTCCCTGTCTATCACCAACTCCCAGAACTTGCTCAGACTCATGTCAATCGAGTCGGTGATGCCATCCAACCATCTCATCCTCTGTCGTCCCCTTCTTCTGCCTTCAATCTTGCCCAGCATCAGGGTCTTTTCCAATAAGTCCAGTTCTTCGCATCAGGTAGGCTAAGTATTGTAGCTTCATCTTCAGCATCAGTCCTTCCAATGAATAATCAGGACTGATTTCCTTTAGGATGGACTGGTTTGATCTCCTTGCAGTCCAAGGGACTCTTAGGCATCTTTTCTAACACCACAGTTTAAAAGCATCAATTCTTCGGCACTCAGCTTTCTTTGTGGTCCAACTCTCACATCCATACATGACTACTGGAAAAACCATAGCTTTGACTAGATGGACATTTGTCGGCAAAGTAATGTGTCTGCTTTTTAGTATGCCGTCTAGGTTTGTCATAGCTTTTCTTCCGAATAGCAAGCGTCTTTTAATTTCATGGCTGCAGTCACCATCTGCAGTGATTTTGGAGCCCAAGAAAATAAAGTCTCTCACAGTTTCCATTGTTTCCCCATCTATTTGCCATGAAGCAATGGGACCAGATGCCATGATCTTAGTTTTTTTTAATGTTGAGTTTAAACAATGATTGCTGACTGTATCATTGTTTCAGCAGCTATTTGCTGAAACATTTGCAATTAGGGGCATTTTGAATGCTTAATGGGAATGAGAGGATCTTACAGCTAAATTGGAATTATTCCATAAAGTTTGATGTGAGTGTGTACATGCACACACATCTGTCGATCTACAGATATACTGAGGTGGAAAAAGAGACTTTCTCTGAACTGGTCAAAGCACACATCTTCCTTTTTCTCCATTAGGGCACAAGTTTTTTTCCCCCATTCTTCCATCTATCCTGTTCTCCCACCATGAAAGACATTCAGGATAGGTTGTAGGTGGCCTGTAATTTATAATCATTTCAGTAGTGGCATTCATCATTCTTGGGATTATTTCCTCTCTTGTCACACATTAACTCCTCCTTCAGACAGTCTTTGCTTTGACCTCTTCTGTAAAAATTTGCCTCCTTTTTCAATATCTGCATTTCACTTTCTGGAGAAATAATGTTTGTTTCTCAAGGATTTGAACAAATGGAATATGAGGTTTTTCTCAACTGCACCAGAGCAAAGTGACTTTCTTTTTCTCAATCCTGCAATTGTTTACCCGTTAAAGTCACCAATTACATTTCCTTGTGTATACATCTTGCCTCCCACTAATTGGTACCCACTGGGGTCTGAGACAGCACAGCCCATATTCTTTAACTTAACCCTGAAGAAATGCAGGCCTAGCTTTTATTTAGGTTAAAGTTGGCATTTGGGCAACTGTGTTCCCATTGCATGCTGCAAACATGAGCCAACACAACCCCTGAATCAAGCGCTGTCAAATGAACATGAGGAAGCAGGCCACAGAACTGTCTGAGAAGCTTTGCTCTTTGAACCACATCTTGAGTATGGCTAACATGGTTGACATCCAGCAAAGCCAAAATTTACTCAGGGTAATATGGTTGGTTCGGTACTGTAGACCGAAAAAGAAAAAGAGAGAGAGAAGTTAGGAGAATAACATCTGCTTTTCTGTGTGATATTTTCCCTAACTGTTTAGAGAATTATAAATTGCTCTGTCAAGAGGTTGTTTACAAGAGCTTGGCCAATTTCAAAATGAAGCTGCCTTTGCGTCGTCCCTGTTTCATCTCACTGTTTGGAAAATAAATCTGAATCGTTAAGATGTAAATACATCAAGTTAAAAGCCAAAGGCAGTGAAAACCAAGTAAAAGCAAGAAATGTACCACAATTTAACTTTTCTCCCGGGAGGAAGAAGGTACATGGTGATAATTTTTATATATTATAATTTTTTACTGAATTAAGTGGAAAGAATTTGAAAGCACCATAATATCTGTTTTGTATAGTATGTAACACTAGGGTTTTTATTAACAATTTATGATAATGAAATTCAAGCATGTGGGGATAACCATATGTTCACTAAAATATAGATTGGTAGTGAGAGATAAAGTATAGGCAGGGCTTCTCAAAGTGTAGGCTTCACACCAGCAGCATTGCATCACCTGGGAACTTACTAGAAATGCAGATTCTTAGATTGTGTCAAAGACATGCTGAATCAGAAGCTGGGGACAGGATAGAGGAACCTTGGTTTTAACAAGAAGCCCTCCAGGGGATTCTGACGCACATTCAAGTCTGAGAACCACTGGTATGTAGATGGGCAGCGGATGGATGGGTGGATGGATATACAGGTGCAGTTACAGGTATGTTTATAGATATAGACGTAGGTAATAGGCATCAATACAGATATTAATACAAATATAGATATAAATGCATAAAAATATAAATAAATATAGACATGTGGATACATATGCAAATCTAGATATTTGGAATTGCCATCATGGGATTTTAAGGAGCAAGCTAGTTATTTTTCACAATTATATGATTGAAGACAGCCTTTTTTTTTTTTTTTTTACCCTAGGTAATGACTTTATGACTTACAAACTGAGAAACTCTGCTTGGGACTCATTTGTGACATGTTTCTCCATTAGGTTCATTTAGTGTTTGTCCTACCACATCTGTCACAGGGGTAGTTTCCTTTGCTGCAAAGCTGGTTTTCTCTTCTTTCTCGTTTGTCCTCTTTGAGGCTGCTTTCTGTGATTGGATGTACAAGTGAATGGTAGCGGAACTCTGATGCCAGTGATATTGGGTCCATTTTGTAGAATTTTTTTGTTTTGTGTTTTACTCTTGCATTTTTATTTTTGAGCATGTATAACTCATTTTCAACCAGCCATTCATATGAAGCACTGTTTACAATGGGGACATGTTAGGAACAACTTAAACATCTAATAAAAAGAAAGTTTTAAAATACCTTAAAGTAGATTTCAAAATAGTATGATACTCTTTGGGAAGAAATATCTCAATATGCAAGAAAAATATTTGGGAGAATATTCACTAAAATATAATCAGTGATTCTTGGATTATGGATTATTAAATATTATTACTTTTGTTTATTTTTTATATTTCTGATTTTATAATTGTAAGCTTGCATTGCTTTTATAATAAGCAACAATAATGCAAACTAATAGTACATAAAAATAAAAGTGATAAGAAATGGATTACAATTTTTTATCTTCTCCTCCTCCTCACTATACCTCAAATGGAATAGTCTGTTATTTATGCCAGCTCTAGTTTGTGCATCAGTTTTCAGATTTAAAAAAATAGATGGTGAAATTAAATGACAGATCTGCACACAGAAATGACAGGAAGTTCACTGTAAATAAATAATTGATTTAGTCATTGAAACCATGCAGAATTCCTATTTAAGGAGAAGGAATATTTAAGCGTATGTGACCATAAGAAAATGTCTCCCTTTGCTTTTTACGCAAGATGGATGGTGACTCGTCATGTTCAGGAAGTGTTTTGAAGTGGATAATGGCTCTTTTCCTGATATTTGCAGGCACATGGCTTAATCCTCTTTGGAAAGCCTTCCTTTGAAGATAAACATAGACGTTGGTTTTAGCTTAATTCTCCTTCCCTAAAGTCACTTCCTGCTTTGAAATTATACAATTCCATAACAAATGTGGATAAGCAGTAATTAACAAATGGGAAAATGAGCCATTTTATTTCTGTCCTAAACATAAAGCTGAACCCATGGAATTGTGCCCCAAGCTGGGACTTGGCTTATTTATCCAAGCTGTAGGATGCCCTGGAATAAAGCAATGTGCTGTGAACTGTGATGGTGGACCTTGGATCAGTTTGATGCTCCTCGCTGATAATAATAGGAAAACCCACTTAAACCAGCTTAAATAATTAGGAATTGTAGAGGCTTGTGTCACCCAAAATTTCACAAGTATGACAGGTTTCATTCAGTGACTCTGGTCTTTTTCCTGCAATTCTCTTGACTTTTGTTTCTCTAAGCATCTCTATAGCTTCTCTGGTGGCCCAGACTGTAAAGAATCTGCCTGCAATACAGAAGACCTGGGTTTGATCCCTGGGTTGAGAAGGTCCCTTGGAAAAGGGAATGGCTACCCAGTCCAGTCTTCTTGCCTGGAGAATCCCATGGACAGAGGAGCCTGGCAGTCTATAGTCATTGGGGTCGCAAAGAGTCGGACACGACTGAGCCACTGACTGATTGACTAAATATCTCTAAGCTCTTATTGAGAGAACCTGTGGAAGTCTGGGGATAAATCTGACAATGTTTAGGGCAGTGGTTCCCAACTTGGGGTAATCCATCCCCAGGAGACAATGTCTGGAGACGTTGTTGATTCTAACAACTGAAGAGATGCTACTGGCATCCAGTGGGTGGAGGCTAGTGTTGCTGCTAAGCATCGTTCACACACAGGGCAGTCCCCATGACAGATGACCGCAACTGTCAACAGTGCTGAGGTTGAGAAACCCTGACAGAGGGGAAGAAAAGGTTTCCGTCTTCCTGTGTCTCTCGCTAACAGTCAAAGCAAGATTTTGCAGAGGCCTCCAGACACCTTTCCTTCACGTGCTTTCATCTGGGTTCCAGGATCAGTTATGGGCCGGAAGGGTGATATTACCAAGATCAGCTCATCTGGCCCTTACATATATGCGAATGCCCACTCTACACACTGTGTCCACATGAAGAAAAAACATACTTCGTGGAGCAGTACTATTTTGGTCTGAGCAAAAAAGGGTAATTCAGGTCTCGTTAAGAATCCTGTGAACTGCCAAAGAATAACCACTCTCTGTAGCAATCCAAGTCCCCACTGTGGGATTTGGGAGAGCTCTTCTGCACCCCTATTTTTTTTCTGGGTCATCTGCATCAATACCTTTCTAGAAAAAGATAAGACTGGAAGTGACTCACTAACAATCTGAAGACTTTCTCAGGGAAAATTATCTTCAGTGAGGAGGAATGAGAAATGAGTATTTTAGGGAGGGTTTGCAGAACCACTTTCTATGCTGAATCATTTAGAAATTTGTATTATTAATCGAGGTGAGAGATGATTTTAGCTTGGACCAGAGTGGAGCAGTGGAAACAATGAGAAAAGGTCAGATTCTACCGTGTTTTGAACATAGTGACAGTGAGATTGACTAACAGATTGGCTGTGGGGTACAATATGGAGTCAGAGGTGATAGGAAGACAAGGTTTTTTGCCTGGGTCACTGGAGGGATGAACTTAGATCGACTTAGCTGGGGAAAACCATAGGGAGGTTGGGAAGCAGTTGAAGCAGTCAGGGAATTCAGAAAGAAAAGTCCTGCTTGGCTACATAAACTAGGGAGTAATAACAGATGGGATATTTAATGGGAAATATGAGGGTCAAGAGAACCCTGGAGAAGGCAAATGAGAAAAGCAAAGAGAGAATCTGCAAAGCAGGAGAGTGACCAGTTCTGTTGAGCCGGAGCACAGGCTTTGCTGGGAAGAAGGGCAAGAGGATTCGGAAGCCTGAACTAGGGTCAGGTCATGGAGAAGGAAATGGCAACCCACTCCAGTATCCTTGCCTGGAGAATCCCATGGACAGAGGAGCCTGGTAGACTACAGTCCACAGGGTCGCAAAGAGTCGGACACGACTGAGCGACTTCACTTCACTTTCATGGAAAGCCTAGGGTCTTGTGCTGAAAGATCTCAGTTGACTGAAGAACAGTGGAAGGATTTTGAGCAGGGAAGGGCCATGTGAAGAGAGGAAGGTCACGGTGGACCAGGCAGGAACTCATCTCCAGCATCTCCAGCATGGGGTCTAGGTGCGGGGGCTCAGTAGCTGTGGAGCACTGGGCTTAGTTGCCCTGCAGCATGTGGAATCTTCCCAGTCCAAGGACTGAACCCATGTCCCCTGCATTGGCAAGGCAAGACTCTTAACTGCTGGACCACCAGGGAAGCCCTTCTGCTTACAATTTTAATGTTCTTAACACTATCCACTTATAGCCTAAAACATAGTCAAGTTATGGTCTGAGACACTTACCTTCCTATTCTATCTGGCCAAATGATTCATCCTTCCCCTCCAGGTGAGAAATGCCAGTCCCTTTCATCCCCTGTGGACCTGTAGGCTCACAAAAGATATTTAACAAAGATGATTCATTTTCCTGAAAAAACTATTGATAATCTGCATTTCCCAACACGTAATGAGCTTGACATCAATTAGTAGTGTATGTTTTTCCTTTATGTGAAACATTATCTTGGATTTCTCATAATTAAACCACAGATTTAAAGAGTGGGCACTGCTTTCTGTTGTATATTTTTCTAAAACAATACACATAAGTCTAGACAAAGAAAAAAAATAGCTTTCAAATTTTATTTGCATAGGAATTTCCTGAAAAATTTCTTAAAATGCAGATTCCTGGGCAGTAATCCTGTTGTGGTTGATTCAGGGCTGACTTCAGCAGGTCCATTTTGTCCATTACACACCATTATCTGATTATGGGGCCTGGGAACCTCAAGCTCTCCAGGAACCCCCACAAACCTCCAAGCTGAAAAGGAAATTATTGGCTCCCAAGGTAATAATGTAATTTCTTACCTAAAAATGTAGTATATCAATTTCACCGTCAGTATTTTTAACAATCTTATCACATGTAAAAGCGATTTATAATGTACATTTTTCTCTCCTAGCAAGTATTCCTGAAAACATACAATGATCACTTAAAAATAACAGCCAAACAAGAATTCTATGAGTACTCACTGCCAAATCATGTCAAAATCAAAATTATAAAAATTCTTTACAAGACTGTGATAGGCCTTAAAAGTAAGTGCTTAAAATAACAGTCCTGGGGCTCTACTCTGATTTGAAAAAAGCATTCGTAGGTGATTCCAGTCACACTTGGAGAACCAGTGGTCTAAGTGGATATTTCATATTACCAAAGCCTTCTTGTCTTCATCCAATCTTTTATCAAATTTCTCAGCGCCCACTATGTGCAGGGCAATATGCTCAGTGGTGGAAATACAGTCATGAACAATATTATCCTTGTGAAGCCTCCAGACCAATGGGAGAGACAGTCAATAGACAAATGGACAAGCATATGAAAGCAATTACAAGCTGAGATAAGTGCTGAGAAGAAAATCAACGGAATGTTGAGATCAAGAAACCAGAGAACATTGATTTCAGATTGAGAAGGTCAGAGGAGCCTTTAGCAAGGGAGTGGGATTAAAGAATAAAGAAGGAGGAGGCAGGCCTATGAAAATTCCTGGGAAGAACAGTTCAGGCGCAGGGAACAACAGCACGGGTAGAAAGCCCTGTGCAGTACCCAGCTCGTCTTGTTTATGAGGGTCAGGACAACAGGAGGAAAGAAAGAGGAAAGATGGGCTGGCTGAGGAAGTCAGCCCAGACCATTTTGCTCAGGGCAGTCCTGTGCAGATGGACTGTATTCTAAGTGAAGTAAATTGACAGGCTTTGCTTGTTTGTTATTTTTTAAAAGCTTGAGTATGGAATGATATTTTGTGTAGCAGTTGAAAGCCCAGCTCTGGACTCGGACTGATTGAGTGTGAATTGTGGCTTTGCCCTCCTTACTCAATCCCTTACCTGTAAAATGGAAGTAATAATAGTACCTACTTCATTAGGATGTTTAACATATTTAATAAATACATGATAAGCACCATATGGTGCATGCTAAGTCATTTCAGTCATGTCCAGCTCTTTGTGGCCCCATGAACTATAGCCCGCCAGGCTCTCCTGTCCATGGGATTCTCCAGATGAGAATACTGGAGTGGGTTGCCATGCCCTTCTCCAAGGAATCTTCCAGACTCAAGCACCATATATGTTTTGGTAATGAAGGTTTTTGTTTAAGAAAATCATTCTGGTTTCCCCTCTGGGAAGAAGGAACAAGGGCAAGGGCAAGAGTGGACATGGTTAGGTTGGCTGGAAGGCTGTTCAAGAGAAATATGATGGAGGCTGGAGGTGGGATGATGATAGCAGAGTTGGAGAGAGGGGTTGGTCTCCTGATTTTTTTTTTTTTTTTGAAGGCAGAGTTGACAGAAACTGGGAATAGATTAAATGTGGGGCATGAAGTGAAGAAAAGAATTAAGAAAAGCCATTTGGTTTCTGGCTCAACTAATTGGGTGCATAAAAATCATCTTCATTACTATCAATCATCATCAATATCATTGTCATCAACCTTTATTGAGCAGATCTGCATGCCAGGCACTGAGATAAATGCTTTACAAACACCTCTTAAGATGTGGGAGGCTTAGGTACAAGGACATTTGCCAGAAAGGAAAGTCAAGAGTTCAGCATTGGATAAGTGAAGTTTGAGATGACCCTGAGATACCAGATGGAAGGTCAAGAAGGCAGTTGGATAGTCGACTCTATAAAACTCAAGAGATGACTGGTTTGGAGATAATGTTCACGAGTCATGAACTCTGCAACGGAATTCACCACAGTGTTCTTTTACATAATGATTTGGGCTGTTCCAATAATGTTTTATTTCTTTTGGCCTACTCCTTTCTTTTTGAGTTCAGGACCTGCTTCCTAACAACCTTTGTGTCAATTGAGTTTTCAGTCACTTCTCCACAGTGTAAAATGATGCATTGCATGAACATTTCGGATTCTGAATAGAACTCAACTGAGCTCAACTTGTCTACTCTGAAGTTCATGTTCTCCATGAAACATTTCCTAGTTAAAACTCAAAGAAACTTCAGTTCAAGTTATGATCTGAAATCAACAGAATTATATTAATTCATATGGGTATAGAAAGTCATTTATTTACAGTGTTTAAAGTGACATTTAAATTGACATTTGAACAGTTTTTCCAATCCCACACAGTTAGTGGCATAAGGTCTTGAGAAAGCATGAAACATTTTTTTATCAGCTTCATATTTCATCAAGCTTGCCAAACACAGTTCGTTTTCCATAGAAATTCACAAACCTGAGCAGTGGCCAAATTTTCAGAGTCGCTGAATATCAGCCAGTGAATAAAATTGTTAAACCCTTTGATCCCCCCCCACTTTTTTTTCCTTAAAAAGTAACATAAGCGTGTGCCTCTGAGTTTTATTATATGACATCTATTACCCACAGCACTCAAATGTGCTTGAGAAAAAGCCTGTATGAACATTTCGGCACAGAACTAACACAGAAGGGGTCTATTGTGAGCATTCATTTGCAACCTTGCTTATCCTCAAATGGAAAAGCCTTCTCCTCCACCGATGTTCTTCAGAGGGCAGTGGTACCAACTTGTAAAAATGAATAATTTTTTAAAACATTTATTTTGCTGAAGTAGAGTTGATTTGCAATGAGTTTAATTTCTGCTTTAGAGCAAAGTGACTCAGTTATACATATATATATATTCTTTTTCATATTCTTTTCCATTATGATTTATCACACGATATTGAATAGAGTTCCCTGTGCTATACAGTAGGACCTTGTTGTTATCTTGCATTCACTAATCCCAAACTCCCAATCCATCCCTCCTCGTTGGCAACCACAGGTCTGTTCTCTATGTCTGTGAGTCCATTTCAAAGATAACTTCATTTGTGTCATATTTTAGATTCCACCTGTAACTGATAATGTATGTTATTTATTTTTCTCTTTTTGACTTATTTCACTTAGTATGACAATCTCTAGGTCTACTCATGTTGCTGCAGATGGCATTATTTCATTATTTTTTATGTCTGACGGTATTCCATTATATATATACACCACATTTTATTTACTCATTCATCTGTAGAAGGACATTTAGCTTGTTTCTATGTCTTGGATATTGTAAAAAGTGCTGCAGTGAACATTGGGGTGTATGCATCTTTTCAAATTATTATTTTCTCTGGATATATGCCCAGGAGTGGGATTGCAGGATCACATGCAACTCTATTTTTAGTTCTTTGAGGAACCTCCATACTGTTCTCCATGGTGCCTGCACCAACTTACATTCCCACCAGCAGTGTAGGAAGGTTCTCTTTTCCCCACACCGTCTCCAGCATTTAGCGTTTGTACATTTTTTGATGATGGACGTTCTGACCCATGTGAGGTGGGACTTCATGGCAGTTTTGATTTACATAAAAATGAATAGTTTTAAGGACCTTTAAAGGTTGAAAAATTTCCAACAAATCCAAATAGGCAAAAATCACACATTGGTCCAAAATGTGATAAATTTCAAACACTACACATGATTGTTAATTGGGGCCTCTCGTGAACCTTTCCCTTAAGACTTTTGTCCTGATATCAGAATGCTCTGATTCAAACAAAATCTTGAGCAGGGGACAGGGTGTAACTAGTTATCATGAAGAAAATAATGTTCTTGGGCACTGGCATATTGTGCCCAAGAATAGTTTGGAAAGATAAAGGCTATAGAAATAAACAAATAATAATAATAATGAGTATCATTAACTAAAATGTAACTCTAATGTAGTTCTCTTTGTGAATGATAAAATTATATAAGAATGTTGAATCTCTTTAACCCAGTGAGCACTGTGATTTTCTCCTCATTGAATTGCTTGCTTCATTGGCATCACCTGATAATTTCATTTTTACTTATAATTGTAAAAATGCACAAGAGCATGTAGAGGCAATACTCATTATTTTTTAAAATACTGAAAAAAAATAGCTCCTTTTTCTTCAAGAAAAAAAACAAGGTGAAGAGTAACAGTTAACTACTGAATTTCAGCTATGAAAAAGTGACTGTGCTGTCAGGGGCCACTGTGCTTAAGTCACGCCTCATGTATTTGGAGAGGGTGGGTTGCTCCATGCGATACTGGAGCAGGTGTAAGTTCAGAAGGACTCTCACCAATGGGAACCATGGGTGTGCTAGGAAGGGAGTCACCACCAGGGAGTGAAGGAGTCAGGGCGGAGAGGGGCCAAACCACGAAGCTGGAGCAGAAGTCTTATCAGAAGTGTCCCAGCAAGGAAGCTGAGGAGAAGGGTCCCGATTTGCCAGGGGCCAGGAGTCACAGCTCATGCTTGACAGAAGCCCTGTCTCACCATGGCCCCTGGCAAGCCACATAGGTGAACCTGCCCAAGTCATGGTGATCTCAGAGGAGCCCAGGGTAATTGGGGAAGGGTTCTGGCATGGGAATAAGCAAGAGCTAGCACTTCATTTTTTTTAACACTTCATTTTTTAATGAAACAGTTTTATTGAGGTTTAATTCACATACCTTACAATTCACTCATTTAACGGGTATAATTTAACAGTATAGTCAGAGTTCTGCAACGACTACCGCCATCAATTTTAAAAGTTTCATTAGCCCCAAAAGAAACCCTGTGCCTCTTAGTCATTGCTGCGCCCAGCCCTCCCGTCTGCCTCAGCCCCTGGCAACCACTAATCTCTTGCCACTCTATAGATTTGCCTCTTCTGAGCACGTCATAGGACTGGAATCACACAATATGTCATCTATTATGGTTAGCTTCTTTCATTCAGTGTAATGTTTTCAAGGTTCATCCACACTGTAGCATGTATCAGTTCTTTCCTTTTTATGGCTGAGTAATTCCATTGTATAGGTATGTCACATTTTGCTTGCTTATTCATTGGTTGATGGACATTTGGGTTGTTTCCATTTTTTGGCTATTATCAGTAATGCTGCTGTGAATCATTTTGTGTACAAGTTTTTGTGTGGATAAATATTTTCATTTCTCTTGGGCATATAGTTAGGAGTGGAATTGTTGGGTCATGTGATAACTTCACATTTAACATTTTGAGAAACTGAAAACTGTTTTCCAAAGCATTTACATTCAGACCAGCATTGTGTGAGAGCTCCAATTTCTCCACATCCTTGCCAACAGTTCTTTGTATCCATCCGAGTGGGTGTAATGGAGTGTCTCATCATGATTTTGATTTGTATTGCCCTGATGGCTAATGCTGTCAAGCATCTTTCTTTTCATATCCTTATTGGCCATTTGTATGTTTCCTTCAGAGAAATGTCTATTAAGAGTCTTTGCCCATTTAAAAGTTGGGTTATTTGTTTTTTTATGATTGGGCTGTAAGATTTCTTTATATATTCTGGGTCCAAGTCCCTTATCAGATAGATGAATTAGCATATGATGTAAATGATGTGCCCCCTCCAGCATTCATATTGCACCTCTACCATTTACTTTAAACTGGTATACGCCCATGTAACCATTTACCTCGGATTTATAACTTTCAGAACTTTCCCCCTAGTAAGTTCTCGGTGCCTTTCTGCCTCGTGTGCCAAAGGAGGCCTTTCAGAGCTGAGAGTTCCCCAGGGTGTCTGACTCAGAGGATCACAGTGACCCCAGGCCTTCTCCCTCCCAGGGCCTCTAGCTACGCATTCCAGCCAGGGAGCCTGCCTGCCCGGCTCCTCCAGCTCCCCAAGCAGTATCCCCGTCTCCAGCCTCCTTCTCTGTTCCCACACTGGCCAGGGGCTCTGCCTGGGGAGGATGGGAGGTCAGTTCTGCCTGGAGCTGCTGCTGCTACTGAGGTGTAAGGACCCTGCAGAGGTAAGAAGATGTGGTGTGTACATTTCAGGCTGTCTGTGTTTGTGCCTCCTGCCTGAAGCGCAGCAGGACCCAAGCCAGTAAGATCGTGGATGGCTTCATGGGCTAATAGTCCTGGAGCTGCAACGGGGGAAGGTAGACACAAGCAGGAAAGGGTGAGAGAAGCAGTCACTTTGGAGGGATTGACTCAGCTGGTGCCAGCACCCGGGTCTCTTTCAGCTTCAAAGTTCAGATGGTTCAAATGACACTTCAGATGTCTCTGCCTGTTGCTTTAGGAGAAGGTTCAGAGCCTTCAAGCCAGGCTGACTGGAACACTACATATCATTGCCAAGACACTCATTTTTATTGAACACTTAAAGCAAATCTCAGTAAGGACCTGCCATTTCTTCGGCACCTTTCCTTTTGGCTGTTTTCTCAGTATTTAAAAATGGATGCAATTTGACTTTAACAATGCACATTGGCTTATATTGTTAGTGTTGCATGCATCTTAGTGGCCTTTGATTGCAATATTTTTCTGAAACAGAGAAACTGAATGTGGGGACGGATTTGATGATGGCAGGGTCACCTGGCTAGTCTGTGGTAGAACCGAGATTAAGTACCTTTGCTTTTGAGCTTCTCTTTGGGTCTGGATCTTTGGATGCCATAAAATGATGAAAATTCGGGAAAAGGGCAAATCTTGCCCTTCCCTTCAGTACAATGGAGGATGAAGATTCTATGACATTTACAAGCAGAACGGGTACTGATGTGAAACCACAAAATGTGGTCTGACTCTTGCATGTGGCAAAGACAGGTGACTGATGGAGAAAAGCAGAAAGCCTTGGTTTTGCTGCTTGCAACCTCTGGCACAAACCTTGCTTTTTGTAGTTCCAGCTTTTTATGATTTCATAGAAAGACCTAAAAATTTAGAATATTCCAAAGGTGTTCACAGAGCTTAGATACTTGCTCATTTTATATAGCTACAAGTAAAGGTTTCTTTGAATCCTTCCTAAAGGAACAGAAGGCATCATATTAAACATTAGCTTATTTGATGAATGTTTTTAACACCAAGAAGGTGAAGCCACAGACCTTCCTACAGATCAGCAGTCTCTTACCTTAAACTACATGACCATCTACTTCAATTCATATATGGAGTTCTTCCTCTCTCTATCGTGTGCACATTGCCACTATCTATATATTGTTAAAAGTATTGTAAATACATGAAAATTATTTAATTTGTTAAAAACCAAATTACTTTTGGAGAAAATTTATTTCTTAAGTCACCGTCATTTATAATCTGTTGAATGATCCATTTTGAAAGAGGGCAAAGGCTTAAATACTGCAATTCTGGTTATTTACAGTATTAGCAGCAATAACAGAAATCAACTCAGGCTGCAGTGACTACAGGTTCCAAGCTACCTAACACCGTTCATCCGACACAGTTTTTTTTCTACCTGTGGGAAAATGAGCCACACAGGCAGTAAATCCCCTTTTGTTTTCCAACTCTCTTCGGAAATCCTACTGATAGGAATTGTGCATTTAAGCAGTGTTCAGTAAAAACGGTTAAAAATCCATCACTGTTTTTTTCTATTAAAAAAATTTTTTTTGCAGTTGCTCATTTGTGGATATTTCCAGATTAAGAACAGAGTATTTGCGGAAACCAGGTTGAGCCCAAGTTCCTCATGACATGGCGAACATTGGATTTTGTGAATCTTCCTTCTGAGCCTGAGTTTGTTCTGCATGTCACTGTGCAAATTCACAAACGTTTCCTTCTCTAGTCAACACCCCAGTGGGGGGAGCCAGTTGGGAATGCCACCTCGATAGCTAGGATTTGTGGAGGCTTCAATGCAGGAGGCCGTTGAGATACTGAACCTTTCCATGTATTTTAATCTGGACATCAAGTGCCGGGTAGAGAAAGTATGCCAGCCAATTAGTTCTGAGTTAATGTCCTGAGAAGAATATGTCAGCAACCTTCCTATTCTGACCATTCTTTAGAATGCCACTTGAAATGGCCTCTCCATACGTGTTGGGTATGATTTCAGTATGCCTCCTGGAAAGCAAGATGATGCAGGGCCAAGGCCTGAATTTCCTAGATATCCTTAGTTCCCACTGTAGCTTTCTCTGAATGAATCAAGTTCCCATAAGGTCTGGACTTGTGTGTGTTTGTTTTCAATCCACCTTTTGGAGCCAAGGAAAGGGTGAGGGCCGTTCATGCTCAGGGTCACACTCACAGGCGGGATGTATGAGTCTCTCCTGGTTGCCATGGCAAAGCTGCCCTGGAGTGGGGATACTTGCCCATATTTGCAGAGCTTTCCTCCCCATGTGTGCTGGTTCACCACAACTGCAGAGGAGTTATTGGATTGAGAGTTCTGTAGCTTTCTTTACAACGAGCTCCTTATCACATCCTTGGGAGGTCAAATGGACAGGAAAAATTAAGTGGCAAGAGGAGATAAGCTTTATGACTCTGATCAGTTGAATTTATATTTGCTCTTAGCAATATAAATTGGTTTAGTTAGGATCCTAGGGGCAGATGACAAATTAGTTAACCTTTTAAATGATACTCATCAATCATGGGACAGGGTTTGTGTTTTAAGAAATACCTAATTTCTTTTTCAAGTTGAATGTTTGAACACCTCCTCATCTATAAACTGAGTACAGAGACAAGTTTTCCTCTATAAGGTTGTGAAAATTGAAGGAGCCAATACATGTCATGTGCTTAAAACAGTGCCTAGACTATAACAAGAGCCCAGTAAATGTTTGGTGTTATTATTATTATCTTTACTTTTATAGGACTGTGTGGTGACTTTTTAATGCAAATGACAGTTCCTTGAGTAGATATTAAGCATACTGACCAGCCTCCAGATATTTTTCTAAATCTCCCTCAAGGAGTTTACCAGTTAGTAAAGAGAGACCAAAGTAGAAACAAGTAGTTTCTTGAAATAGAGGCACACCCAACATATATCCTGGGAAACCTCGAGGCCTGAGCACTCCAGCCTGTGTAGACCAACAAGAAAAGGTCTACAGACGAGGAGGCATTGAGCTGAAGCTCATGTATGGCCATTCTCCTGATCTGTGGTGTATGGAGGCCAGGAGGGAGGGCCTTAATCACACATGGAAGAGTGTCTTGAGTTTGATATTTGCACAGATAAGATGTTCTGTGTCTTGATTCCCTCAAATATTGTAGGTTTCCCAAGGTCTGCACTCAATCAAAGTAGGTCTCCTTTACTTACATCACACTGCTTTATATTCCTATGATTGTCAGAGGATTTTGGCAATAATTTTGTGACCAAAACTTTACTCATCAAATATTGGGAGAGTGGCGGTTCTGAAAATCGTGAGAATTAAGGCATCTTAAATTCCTGTCCACTCTTTGCACACAACTACTTATCTCGTTATTCTGCCAAATTCAAGCAAATTTAAAAACCAGATGTTTCCCAAACAAACCAATGAGCTCTAATTCAGTGCTTATTCTAATGGCTAATGATCTGATTATTTTTCTCCTCCTTTCTCACTTGGCTAACACAACCACTTTTATGTAACTTCAGAAGAAGCAAATAACTATTCTAATTTCTGCAGAATTGCCTTGATTTAGACAACTCAGCTGATTTAATCCTAGAGTGACCATCTCTTCATCTTGCACGTTTTCTTTAACAGCCTGGTCACTCCCCAAGCTGTTTAGAGTTTTCTGAGGCAGTTGATACAGGAAGTGAAAATCCTTTTGTATGAGGTCCTATAGCAAGTTTGCTAACTTTGAGATGTGAGCTTTTGGGTTTTCTTTCTCAGTGATGTTTTTAAAATGCATACAGACTCAGACACTTGTCCAGAGTCTCATTCTTTCTGTATCTTAGGTTTTGAACACACAGCATGACTCAGTGTTGGTGTTGTTTTCCAGAGTAGGGTTTCTCAACATGACCAGTGCTGACATTCAAGGCTGGATCATTCTCTGTTGTGGGGGTCTGTCTTGTGCACTGAGGACGGTCAGCAGCATCCCTGGTCTCTCCCTACTAGATGCTGATAGTACTGCTTCAGGCCTATCTGCATCCCCGCATGGTGACTCCAGACGTTGCCATATGTGCCCTAGAAAGCAGTGCTGCCTGGTTGAGTACCCCCTGCTCTAAAGAAACACAATTCGTTAAAGAAACGCCTAGAGTGGAATTAGCAAGGAGAGGTTCAGAGTTGGAAGTTGCCATATACGGGGGCCAGGCCTTACAAAGAAGGTAAAAGGAAGACATTCCGAGGGAGACTTTCTAATGCTCTGGCTGCCAGTGAACCCATGCTGCCCTCCCGGTGGCTTTACTCTCCTTCTGCCCTTAGAGTGATCTTAGAGGTGGCAAAGAACAGCCTCTGGGGGGTGTCAGATAGAAGGCAGGGGCCATGGAACATAGCCATAGTGAGAGAGGTGTTCAGCTGGCTCTATGTCAGAGATGGCACATTGACGCAAGGCAGTTGTGTTCGACTTTGGAGCCTTTGGCAGAAAAAGCTTTCATATTTTCAAATTCTGTATCAGTCCCTGCTTCCACCTGTGTAATGTTCCCTTTGTGGGTCTATAGAGCCAGGAGAAGGCTCCCCCTTTCTGAATATGAGTGATAGAGCGTGTTGACATAAAAGGACTCAGAGATGGACGTTAGTACTACTTATAGATGAAGAAATTGAGGCATAGAGAGGCAAGAAACTCATCCAAGTTTCCACAGCAGATAGGCCAAGGTCACGATTGTGACCCCAGAACCCCCACATTCCACAGACAAATTCGAAGCATGGAAAATTCTTTGAAGAGGAAAACAAGATCTGGCTGTTCTGAGGGAGATATTTAACATTGTTGTAAAATTTTTTTGATTAAGAAAAAGAAAATAAATGCTGCACCTTGGGCTATTTTTTGTTGACCCTAGGGCCTGTTATTTGTAAGGGGCCTTCACTGATCTTGATTTTTTTGATGGGTGATTCAGGCATGATTTATTGAGGGAGGTATTTTGGGACCTAAATGACCATTTCTTTTCCCTCACCCTGACCTGTCCTGTCCTCACCATTCCCAGCCCTATCTTATTCCTCAAGCATTATCTATTTCTAGAAGAGTCAGGTGTTTCAGATGAAGACTAGATGGATAGCCATTCCCTTCTCCAGGGGATCTTCCTGACCCAAGGATTGAACTCACATCTCCTGCATTATAGGCAGATTTTTTACTGTCCGACCTACCAGGGAAGCCCATCTTATCTCTCAAGTATTATTTATTTCTAGAAGAATCAGGTGTTTCACATGAAGACAGGATGAATTCTTCCCAGCAGGGAAGTGTTTTGGAATAAGTAAATTTCAGCTAGTGACTCCCTACTGATAAGGCTCTAGACCAAATGGGAGCAAAGGGAATTATAAGGCAAATCACAAAACAACAACTAAAAATTCCAATTAATGAGAATTTCACAACAAACACAGGCTGATGGCTGTTTTATTAAAGCAATGTGGAACACAGCTAGAGGCCATTATGTTCTGGAAATGTGGGAAATTGGTTGAAATCATTTTTCTCTTGTGATCCCCATGTTGAGCCACAATCAAATCCCTTTTAAGAAAAATCAATACAGTTCCTTGCTATTTTGTATTCTTTTTAAAGCCTTGACCTTAAACTCAGTCTTTTTAGCAAGTGTTTATTGCTAAGGGGCAAACTTCAGATATGGGAGAAAATTCAGTGTTTTTGTGTTGAGTTGTGAGAGGAAGTGGTCAACTTGACTTTGTTTGTAAATAAAATGAACAACTTGACCTTTTCCCCTTGTATTTTTGTATTGAAAGACGTATAATATGCCTTGATAATAATGATTAGTACAATGACCATATAGTTTCTAAACGATTGGAATGGAGAAAATTTTTATTTCAAATTTCAAATTGTTCAAATAGCATATGTCCTTTTACTGGAGGTAAACTTCGTGGACATGCAAGTGTGTCTGTCAGTGTGTGTACTCTCAAGCACGCAGGTAGCCATTTATCCTATGTTGTGCTGTTGGTTTGAACCACAAAATAGAAAAGAATGTAAATATTTCCCAACGCTTACAGGCAGTCAGCCACTCTCAGGGATGGATGAAAGTTTGTTATTTTTTTCTTTATCTTTCCATCAGCTTACACTTTGGCCTAATTCCAGTGAAACCCTAGGTCAAGGGCAGCCCCTGCCTTCTACCTCCAGTGTGGATGTGGCTGGTAGAGGACTGAAAATAAATGACCATTTTTTTGGAACTAAAAGTGTCTCTTACAAGCAGAAAAATCAATTTAGCAGAACTCTTGATTTGTCTATTTTAAAAGAACACTAGATGGGAAACCATTTTGGAGTGTGTGATTCAGCCTGAGGAAGAGAAGGGTGTTTCTAGGGTTCTTAGAAAATTCCCATACAGGATCGTACTTACTGGAGTGCTTGGAAAATAACTTGTAATGGATAGTTGAGATATTCAGTTTTAACCAGCAAGTATGTTTGTTTCATCTTTTGTTTAAAATCTTTGAATTCCTAGGAGTTGCTTTTCTACTTCAGGAGGCAGTATATAGAGCAGCACTGTCTAGTAAAACTCTGGGTGGTAAAAGAAATGTTCTGCATCTTTGCAGTCCAGTATGGTAGCCACTAGCCACATGTGTCTCGTGTGACTGAGGAACTGAATTTGAAAATTAATTTCATTTTCATTAAAAAAAATTTGAATAGCCACTTGAGGATCTTTACTGAACAGTGCCAAGTGTAGAGCATAATTACCAGTCAGCATATGTCTTTGATTTTAAATATTCCATTATATTATCACCTTAAATTTTAATTTGTAAAATGTGACAACTATTACTCTTTCTAACTAAGTGACGATTACTTCCAGGTAATCCTTCATTTCCCATCCTCTTTGCATGCTAACAATGCATATAGTATAATAACATGTCTTACACTTTTATTCTAATTTTGCTGCTGCACAGTATTGTTAAAGGACTCTTGCCTTCCAAATAGCTCATTATCCAAGAGCCATATATCTGGCAAGGAGTAATAAGCATTACTCATGAATTTAAGATGCCAATCTTGGGTTTTCTTTCAAATTGTTTTCAATTTAATAAAACCAAACTTCCATAAAAAATAGGGGGTTATGAAAATAGAGCCTAGAAATTAGCATGTTAAATTGCATTTTCCTTTGCCCTTTCTAATAAGTGAACTGTGAACATTTTCTGGTTAATTGGAATGGGTATTGACTGAAGTTGAACTCTTCAGATGATTCAGACCCGATGTAATTAAGCATAGGAGAGAAAAATATACATTATAGCCAGTTGAAGCCCAAAAGTAAAATTAGATAATTGACTAATTTTAAGTGGGCAAGTAGTTTAGGTATTATTTGAATCAAAAGAGAACCAACCCATTTAATTTGAAGTCGTCACAAGCCTCCTCTCTTTAAGGGTTTAGGACTTAGACACTGAGTTTTCTCTTTGACCTGCCTGCTCTTTGAATCCAGCTAATCTTTGATAGAATTTCAGTAGGTGCTGCTTTGGTGATCATTTCTATTTTACTTTATTTTTGTTGTTTCTAAATTCTTTTTCCTTAACTTTACAATGCTCATATCTTCTTTGTTGTTTGACTGTATTATTCGTTTTTGTTCCTGCTAAAGCCAGTTGCCCCTTTCCTTTCACCCTTCTTTGGTCCAAATATATCTCTGAAAAATCAAGTACATATGAACTGATTTCTGCTGGGAATTTACCTGAACGGGACTCACCAAGATCCAAAACTCACATCAAAGGGAACTGAAGGAAAGAGGTGTGTCTGAATTGAAGCAGAAAAAAGGGAAAACAAACTTTAAAAATTAAATTTGTTCTTGATTACAGAAGTAATTTATTATGTTTTTTTTGTAGAAAAATTGGATCTTCATACAAACAGATGTATCTTCCTTCTAGCTTTTTTCTACACACATTTATATATGTGTGTTCAGATTATCTACACATTATGAAAAGTGAAGTGTTAGTCACTCAGTTGTGTCCGACTCTGTGACCCCAAGGTCTGAGGCTACAGTCCATGGGATTCTCCAGGCATGAATACTGGAGTGGGTTACCATTCTCTTCTCCAGGGGATCTTCCCCACCCAGGGATCAAACCTGAGTCTCCTACATTGCAGGCAGATTCTTTATGGTCTGAGCCACCAGGGAAGCCCTGTTTACATGTTATGGCTACACCTAATATTCACATTTGATATACAGTCTTGGTCTTAAATTTTACTTTATCACATTTTTTCCACTAATAAATTTTCTTCTAGAGATACTTTTTTACCACATAATTCCTTCAGATACATATAGACAAATTTCAGAGATGCAGGTTCTCAGTAGAATACATAATCACCATCTTTGAACATGTCTTACCATACATTTTAATGACTCTCTTTGGGTAATTCCTAGACATATATTTGCACCCTGGAAAAGTTATGCATATTGAAGCCCTCACCAACAAGGAGTGAATGAGAGCAGAACAGATTTTAAATGTATTAGTGACATGGGAGTGGTTATGGTGAGATGAGAATTTCCTTGAGGTTATCTACTCAACTGCATCAGTATTTTTAGCTTAATTTCAAAGACATAGCACACCTTTGTCAATAATATACTCTTGCGTTTCTTTTTTTGCTGATTTAAGAAGTTTTTATATATGTTTGTGTTTATTAGTATATTTATGATCAGTGTTGCTATTTATTTCAGCCTATACTTTGAGTCTTTGTCATTAGTATCTAGTGATTTTTCTTCCATATTTTATTCAAAAACATACAACATTGGGCAACTAAGCTTGAGTTTGAATGAATTAGAAATGCTCTTTTTTTATTTAATTTACATCAGCTTTGTTACATTACGTGGTGATACTTTGTGTTACACTAGGTAGCCACACACATCTACATGTTGCTTGTGGACTGCAGTCATCTGCTACATATAGGCAATCAGGAAATAAAATAACCTCAAAGTGACCAGAATAACAACCCAAAGGTCAATGTACTTTATTTTGTTAGGAAGAAAATGTATACAAAGTAACCTACATATTAGAAGATGTAAATATACACTAACAAAAAGAAGGAATTGCCTGGAGCAGAAAGGAATGGTTAGACTGACAACGTAATATCAGGTAATTTAAAACAGGCATCAGAGCTTTATTGCTTCTAAATTTCCAAGACAACTCACTTCAGTGATGAATGTTCATATGTCTCATTCTGGACCATCAAATAGATCCTATGTTGTGGTTAACATGCATGTCCACTATAGAAGACTACGATGAAAATGGTTTGTTAAAACATATGTTTGGGCATTTAATACAGAAGTTTCAGTTTCTTGTCACTTACGCAGGACACCTCATTCCATAGTGAGCAGTCCTCAGTCCAGAGCCTGAGCTTTTCCCTATAATTCAAATATGTGGTTTGAATATATGTATATAATTTGAATTATTTTAAAACTAGAATAATTTTGTCAGTGACCTTCCCAAATAGAGAATCCTCTTATATCAGAAAACTTGAAAGCAACTCGAGTCTGATTTGAAATTTTGTGTTCTTTTCAATATCACACATAGTTTTCAAGTGACATCATTCCTTACATCCTTAAAATGTTTCTCAGTACGAATAAACATAATGGCAATATTTTCATGAGCCGTGGAAGACAAAGTGTGGTGGGGGCATATATTTTGGAGACTATACCAGGATATATATTTCTATCTTTCTACTAGATTTTTTTTTTCAGGAAAGTCATTGACAAAACAATTCTCCTTAGTCCTGACCATATAAGCGTTACATTGTTGGAAGAGAAAGTTGGCTGTCATGACATAAATGACAAGGCTCTTGATGTCGATGTCATGACCCACTAATCAATTATTACCCACAGTTGAAAGACACTAGCATGGAAATAGAGTGCATCATTCATCTAGAGATAGATGGTTCCAAGGTTGGTTATTTCAGGGGCACCGAAGACCTAGAGACTTTCTGCCTTTCTACTTGTCCCTCCTGGTTACAAGACGGCAGACACAACTCCAGCTATCACATCCTCAAACAAATAGATCCAAAGACAGAACAGCACTTTGCCCTAGTGTGTGTATACACAGTTTTTTGGGGTTTTTTAATGTATTTATTTTTTAATTGAAGGATAATTGTTTTATAGGCTCGGTAACAACTTAGGTACACAGTTTTAATTAGGGGGTAATTCTTTTCCCCAGAAGCTCCGCCTCTCCTATTAGATTTCCCTTTCGGTCTCATTCATTGTTCAGGTTCCAACACAACCAATCCCTAAACCAATCACTAACGAGGGAAACAGATGCCACATTTGGTGTGGATATATGGTATTTTGTAGCAATTGATGCTGTAATTGGAGGAGTGAGCATTTGTTCTATGGGACAGGGGAGGGGGCTCCTCCCTCCTGAATTTGTGGAAAGCCTGATGCTGGGATTAATTCCAGCACTGCCAACAAGGACCGAGTGGTGAGGAAAACTGTTGGACACATGGCTAATGATGTCTGCCTGGGTCGGGAAGATCCCCTGTAGAAAGAAATGGCAACACACTCCAGTGTTCTTGCCAAGATAATCCCATGGACAGGGGAGTCTGGCGGGCTACAGTCCATGGGGTCGCAAAGAGTTGGACATGACTGAGCGACTAACACTTTCTTTCATATTTGCCAAGGCATTTTGACAATACCTCTGTCGTGGTGTTAACACTATTAGGCTTTCTCTTATCATTATTTGTGAGCTTATTTTAGCCCTTCAGTAGATTCTAGATTCCTTAAGGATGGGGACTTACCATTTTTATCAGGACATGGAATAGTGCCTTACCCTAGAGGGCGATTAATAAATATATACTAAATTGATTAGAATTGGCCCATGTCAGTTGATTAAAAGCTTTCTTTCTGACTTTTTAATTTATTCTAAATTCTTTAAAATCAGGTTATTTGCTCGAATATTGACACCCTCCCAGTAATGTTTATTCATTTCAGAAAATGATTAAGGGGCCTTAATCATAAAGGTATTGGAATAAAGTTATTGTGGGTACTGTGTAATATAAACCCTAAAAAAACTGTTTACAATTCTGTTTGGGTGTAGGAGGAAAAAAGAATTCAAATATAAATATAAGTGGGAAAGTAAAGCTGTATTGAGTCCATTTTATGCATCTGTTAACATTTTGAAGACTATACAGTAGAATTTATCATCTTAAAGATTATGAAGTGAAAGAAATGACTTGTATATAAAACTGCTGTGATTCCCTATTTGAAGCTCCATTTAATAAAAGCTTTCTTAGGAAAATACCTCAAAGATTTAAAATTCAGTACATTATTTTATGTATCACATAATTTCATTAAAAAATTGCTTTCAGTAGAATGAGATCAAAAGACCAGATTTTGGTTACTAATGTGGTGTGAGGTATAAAACCACTGCTCCAAGTTTTCAGTTGTTTTGTAATATAAACATTTCAGAAAAGCTTATCTTTTTAATGTAAAGAATTCTTCATATAAACTTCCCTTCATTTGGTTCTGGCTTCCCAGGTGTTTCAGTGGTAAAGAATTCTCTTGCCAATGCAGGAGATGCAGGTTTGATCCCTGGGTTGGGAAGATTCCCTGGAGGAGGAAATGGCAACCCACTCTAGTATTCTTGCCTGGGAAATCTCATGAATAGAGGAGTCTGGTGGGCTACCATCCATGGGGTCACAAAGAGTCGGACATCATTGAGCAACTGAACAACAACATTTTGTTTTGGCTTAGTGACTATATACTTGTTCATAATTTTTCACATTACCAACTATTACAACTACTATGTAAACTTCTATTTTTAAAAAGTTTTGAGATGGTGTAATTTAAATTGTCTCTAAAAAGAAATATAGTCCTCATTTGCCTGCAGAATGGTCAATTTGTAGGTGTAAATGAGCAGTTCCTATCTTATTCAAGAAGATCCATTTATAATATTTTCTTTCCAGTTACATGAAATTTTAAGTTTAATTCAGCACAAAATCAGGAATGATTTTTAAAACTTTTTATTGTTTGCTTATTTTTAGTTACAGAATTTACTAAGTAAGGTGGTGGTAGGAAAAAATCTTTGTGTTCTTGTGTCTTTCTGAAGGCAACTGAAGTATTTACTTCAGGTCTCTTCTCATTTTCTGATCTTTTAATCCTGGAAAAAAATTGCAAAACAAGCAAGTAAAACAATTTACAAATATTCTTAGTGAATACCATTTATAGTAACAAATATGGCTTCAATTTTGCCAAAACAATATTATAGCCATTGAAGTTGAACTCTATAATTTTCAAACTTTCTTTGTTGTCTCATAGTCATTAGAAAAGAGGTGTCCAGGATGGAGGCCCCTGCCTTCAGAATACTTAAAACAATTATTGAATAATGAAATAACAATTGCTGCCTTTTGTTGAGTCCTTTCTGCACGGTCATTTCTGAACTCATCACTTTATTTTCTTAAGACAACTCTAAGATGCTATCACTATTTAACTCTAATTTTAGATGGGAGTTTTAAAGAGTGCAAACTACCTATGCAAAGTCACATTTCCATGAATAGCTCTGACAAGGTTTATAAAGTTCATGACATTAATTATTAATAAAGAGATAAATGCATTTTTTTTAGATAAACACATTTTCTATACAAAGAGGTAACCTGTACCTTAGACTAGAATAATCAACTGTAGGCACCAGATTATTTGGAACACAATCATTTTTCAAATGTGCTCCATATTTTCTACAAATATGCCCATAATTTTGAAGCCTTATATAACATATAATTTTTATTGGAAAACTATGGTATTCGTTCTTAGACAAAGGCTTGAAAGTTATCAGATTTAGTTACTTTCTCTCATTTTAAAGGGAAAACACCCATATAATTGAAGTGACTTGTTAAATAGCTTCTCCTTTTTAGGTGCAGAGTTATAATTGGAACCCAGGTAACCCGGCTCCCCATCCAGGTCATTTCTACCCCACCCCTCACTTTCTCAGTAGAAAATCATTAATAACATTTATAGCTTGGAATTACATTTGAAGACATACATACAGTAGAATTACATAATCTCTTATTCACAAAAGTGAGGGTTTATATATATGGATAAGGGTCACTTAATGACTATTTCCCACTCATTTGGAAGAGTGGGAAAGAGCTTTCTGTAATGAAAGGATATTTTGTCCTTTACTGTGAAGACTTATTGCTTAAAAAAATCTACAGAATCCCAGCACTGAAAAGGAATCTAGCAATCTGTCTAGTTTAGCTTCCTCCAAGTTAGATTCAAAACCACTTTAAACAAGTAATTTTCCTTTAGGTTTCAAAGAGATCTCCCACCTACCTGTTCAAATATCTGCATTCCCTCATTGGCAACAATTACCCTTTAAAAAGAAATCTCCAGTTCAATTCTAGCCTATTCTTGCTGGTCAAACCTTTGAAAGATAAAAGAGAACTAATGTTCCCTTATAGTACTGTCTGTCAAATTAACAGCTTTCAATAATAGATCTTCTGGTAGGAATTCAAAGTAATTATAGAGTTTAAATCCACCAGAAAAGCTATTGTGTTAATTACTCAGCCATATAGATGAGCTCGTTTATAATATAAATTTACAACACACACTTGGACTCAGAGAATCACTGAGCTGAAACTGTAGGCCCTGGACTGTGAGAGATTTTCAGTCTCTGGGGGGCCACTTTCGCGCGCGCGTTTTGAGAAGTGTTGTAGTGACTTCAAGGTGTACTCACCACTTCTTCCCGCTTGGTCTTGTCTGTTGCTGGCCAAGCTTCCAGAGGCAGGTCAGGAAGCATGGGGGGCAAAGGCTGCATGGGGAATATCGGAGGCAGAGGTGGCTGTGGCGGCAAGGGCTGGATGGGGTGCACGGGCGGCTGGGGCTGCAGGGGCTGCAGGGGCTGCAAGGGCTGCAGGGGCTGCAGGGGCTGCAGGGGCTGGTGAGGCTGCGGCTGGATGGACTGGGGCTGGAAGGGCTGCTGGGCGGGCAGAGGGAGGTTTGGCTGGTGGTGTTGGGTTGGAGTCATGGAGTGTTGGCCAGGAACTGGCATCATTGGCTGCTGGGGGACCACGGGCTGCTGAGCTGGCACCATGGGGATGTGGTGATGAGGCTGCAGGGCGTGATTCTGGGGAGTCTGCTGGGACACCACGGGAATGATTTGGTGGTGCAGCCATCCACCCATGGGTTCGTAACCATAGGAAGTGTACTGGTGAGAAACAAAGAGTCAGGTTTACCATCCGCTCCATTGACTTCCAACTGGAGAAGCAGCAATGTTTTCTTTGTCATTATGGCAATATTAATATTTACTCAGTTCTTTTTCCCTGTGCAAGAATTTCTAACTGTGTATACAGATTTGACCGCTTACCAACTAGATTTCCCATTAGTGTCTATATGTGGCATCGATATGTTGCCTCACTTAAAAAGGGAATTGAAATGCATGCTTAATATCTTAAGGGAATAAAGAACCAAAAAATCTACATACCGGGTGTCTTATCATGCTCTGGTACCACTTCAGAGGGGTGAGCACCTTAAGAGAAAGAGAGATTAGAATACATTTGTTTTAATTTAGTTGCATGAAATATAGACTCACTAATGCAGTCTTGTCAATACTGATACCCTGAAAATAGGAGTTCTAAGGAAGAAAGAATAAGGTCAACATTTGTTAGGTGCCTCCTATGTGTGAGGTTCCACCTTACAGCCATCCTACACATTTTTCATGTTTTCTTACATATTCTGAGGCAAGTATCATCACTTTCACTTTTACAGACAAGGTCATGGAGAGTTAAAGAGGCTCATGAGCTTGACTGAGATTATGAAAGTTGTAAGTCTGTTTAATTCCTCAGCTCCTGCTCTTCTTTACAAGAGAAAAAACAGAAAATTAATGTGATATAATTTTAATTATATCCTTTTTTGATGTGATGTAACAATGAAAAAAAATAAAGGAGGCAGAAACACTGTCCCTTATACTAGAAACACAGGTTTTCAGGTCACATATGTCATCCTTTTAAGATATAATAGAAAATCTTGCCTCAAATTTTTATTAATGCTTTCCCTCAGTTTGTTTGAGTAAACAAACTCATGGATTGTCATTTGAACCTATGAAAAAAGTAAGATTTTTCCTTCTTTCTAAGCAGTATGTATTTGGTTCACCTCAGGTCCAACGACTCCTTCAGATAGTAGTATGGTATTTGATATCAATACAATAAACAATTATTAACTTTGCTCAAGTCATACTTAACAAAGCACCTTTGATACTGCTTAACTATTTTGTTCCCCAAACAATATTTTGAAGTCAGGATATTATCATTATTTCCCTTCTCCAGATGAGGAAACCAAAGTTCTAGAGAGAGAGAATGATTGACCTAATGTCTCATGGTAAGTATGGGGGTGAGGAGAGCCTCAAACCCACTTTCCAGAAATCTCATGCTTTCCATTGCTCTCACAGACCACTTGGTCACTAATATTTCAGTAAGGACAAATGAGGGAGATACACAGAGTATGAATATCTTAGAATCGGGAGTTTTCCAGCTGGAAAGGATCTTAAATAACATCTTACCTGATTCCCCATGTTTTACAGGCTGGGATAGAACAAAGCTGTTCAGCCAGAGTTCATTTCTGCCCTACCGTGCAGTCCCCCTGAGTGGTAGTTCATGGGAGATAAATTTTATAGCCATATAAGGAGGAGAAACTAAGTCAGAGAGGCCAGGTAGGAGGGTTATGGGGCAATGAAGGCTTGGGATGACCCACCGGGGCTTAAACCAGGAAGCTAGTAGTGAGAACTGAAAAGGTGGGACTGAGAAACATCTTGAATGAAGAATCAACACACTATTCTTTACAGAGCCCAGGGCATTGTTAACTCAAACAATGGTCAAAATTAGTAAAGAGAAAAATTACCTCATAGCTGAAGTTGATATAACCAGGGTGCCCAGGATGAGGTGGTAGCTTTTATAGGAAGGGGGAAATGAGAAGAAAAAGAATGAGAAAGAGGAAGAAAAGAGGGAGGGGGAGAGAAAGAAGGGGAGAGAGAGAGAGAGAGGGAAAGAGATTAAGTCAATATGCAATTTTCACATTAAGAGAGACTGCAGCTACTTTTAAAAAATCTATATAGTGCAGAATATATTTGAGGTCTACTTTTAGTTTGAACATGTACCCTGTGTAGAAGAGGAGCCCTCTTATTTTAAAGAGGTCCAGAACAACTAGATGTCCTAGGAACAGAAACCAGCACACATTTATCCTCCCCTGATCTTCTCCGTCCATGTTGTCAATCAGTCTTACTCTAGCCCACCCATCATTTTATTTCTTGATGAAGCTGTCTACTGAAAAAATATTCACAACCTAAAAGTTGAGAGTTATAGTTTATTCAGTGGGAGTTTTTAGGGCTTCAAGACCAGGAGGCAACATCTCAAGTTACCCAGAGAAAACTGCTCTGAGGAGGCGATGGTAGGGAGCCAGGATATATAAGAATTTTGTAACAAAGGGCAGGTAGACTGAATGTCAAAAGATTATTGTTAATGAAAGAAAACCAGATCTCTCAAGGAATTTAGTGCTTTTTCTGTATATAGGAAGGTGCAGGAGTCTGGGCTCACTGAAATTATTCCTTTGATATGCACCTCAGCTATCTGGGGCCAGCATCCTGTGTTCTCCTTTCCTGAAAGTTTCCTCAGGGCTCACCCTTGGGAGTGACTGCAATCTGATTGCTTCTAGATGGCAGGTATTCCTTCCTCCCTGAGGTCCCCTGGGGCTCACCAGCTCACCCTGAAGGGGGCTGCAATCACTGATGACTGTGACATCCTTTGTTTACTGATATGGCAGGCAATATTCCACATCTCCCAGTTGGGAAGAAGGATATGTTTTTCTTACACAATTGCAAAATGCCAGCAAGAAGAGAATTGTCTCACGAACATTCCCTTATAAATCAGGAGGTGGATATGTGGTTAAGTAAAAGATATTACTCATAATTGGTATGCTAAGTAAATAACACATGAGCAGCAACAAAAGAAACAACTATGTGTGAATCGATGAATGTGAAAACAAGATGGGTGTGGTACAGTGGAAACAGTATAAATCCCATGGGAAATGAAAGAGTTGATTTATGAAGTTTTGGCTGATTCTTTTTATTATTCTGTCATCTTTTTATGAGTCTGTCAATGTTTCTATGGTAGAAACATTTTGAAGCTCAAAATAAAAAACAACCTGAATAATTATCTAAACCAGGACTATCTGTCTTGTCAAAAGTGGAGGCCAAGTGATTGATGCCTGCATTGTGGAATTCTGATTGGCCCTGGGGGGTAGGGGGAAGAGGGAGAGGAGGACCATTCAGACCATCCCCCTCAGGCTGTGAGCTGATTAAGGCTCTGTTCTTGTAAAATGCTCAAATTTAATAAGAGGGTTTATTCCTCTCATCTGAGTGTGAATTGTTTTCCTTTTAGTTAACTGCCTTTCCTCTATATTCTTGATAGAAGCCCTCAGAGAATAGGGGTGTTAAATTGAAGAGGGGAAAAGGGACTGAATTTGTAATGCTAGGGCCCTCAGGGACCTAGGAATTGCCACAATGCAGGATTTCAGGAAGGCAGAGCACAGAATCTTGGTCTTATGGGTGAGAGAGGAAGAGAGGAGGCAGATATTCAAGCTTTGCTGGCTTCTGGTTGTATCAACTGCTCTTTAGGCCACTGAAAAACAGATGGATCCTGCTTTGCCTGCATGTGATCTAATCTCGCGTGTGCCTGTATTTAGAGAGAATTGGTCAGACCTCCCAGCCCTTGGTACATCTGAATATAACATGTATCCATATGTATTGAGCATAGATTGGATTCCAGACAACCACATGGACGTCCTTCGCTTAACAGGTACACCCAAAAGGATGAGGTCTCTTAGAACAGGGAGATGTTTCAAGAAAGGAATTCCTAACACAAAATCTTACCCTCTGAAGGTCAACAGCAGTGGACATGGGGGAGCAGGAAAATATTTGGATACTTGTGAAAAGTTGAATTTTAGAGAAAACTGACATTTTTGTAATATTTGCCTAAGGCTAGTTGAATACTTTCTCTGGAGGCCTTTCAAGGGTCCCTTCCAAAAGTTTCCTCCATCTAGAGATGGGTGATGATATTTACAGGCTAACTGTTCCAATAGAATCTCCTGGGGTGCTTGTTAAAATACAGAGTCCTGGGCCCCACCCCAACTATACTCAATCAGAATCTTTGACAGAAGCATCTGGGAATCCATTTTTTTATAACAAGCTCTTCAAAGTGTTTCTTAAACACAGAGACATTTGAGGAAATCTGATCATGTACTGTTTTAAACCCTAACGTTTACCCACTGTGGGGCAGACTTTTGTTTCCAAGCTTGTGAAACTGGACATTTACTTTTGAAGGAGGGGTTTTACTCACAGGCATAGAGAAGGCTGCTCCCAGGAGGCAGGCAAACAAAATCCAGGTCCCCATTTCTTGATAGCCCTGAAATACAAGTCAACACCCACTTTTCTTATTTCTTCTCAAAGAAGGACATAATTAATGCTTCATAAAACCCACATAAAAATCTATATTAGTCTGTTACTAATAAAAAGGATGGACCATTTCTTGTGAGATTACTTCATTCCTATATGATTCCAGTTCTCAACCCATTTTATTGTTTCTGGAACTACAGTGGTAATAAAGATGTTTTTCATTTAGGTTGAGAGCTGAACAAGCTTTAGGGACATAAATGACATGAATTTGCAGGCCATTTTCCTATACCTGTATAGCCTGTAGAGTCATAGAAGCTAAATGTAGGTTATAATCAAAATGATTAAAAATAGAATTAACTCTAAAAATTGAGATCATCAAGGTGCATACTATTTGATACTTTTAGAACCAGGAGGCACAGAAAGGTTGGTTTTGGTACCGTCTACCTGAGCAGTGATACTGGTAAAGATCAGTCATCTGAGAAAATAGAATAAGGAAGGAGTGGAATTTAATTTCAGGTGTTCTGACAGACAGGACTTAAGACCCTCAGATAACATCCTTGAGCTCCAGATGTGGAGCAAAAGATGTGGTTGAAGAGAGGGGAGAGGACGGTGCTAATATTCTGTGATTATTCTCTGAATGTTGAATGACTTTTATTGAAAAGATTCCATATTTAGATGATGACATTTTCCTTTTGTTTGACACTGCACTGTAATTATTCCACAAATAAGACCCTTGGAACATGAAGCAAAACAAGGCATCCTAAAATACATTGCCTTGTGGTGCAAATTACTGGCTAACTTTGAGAACTGTCAGAAGAAAAGCCTTAAATTTGCATCGGAAATGAGTATCAGGTGTAATAATGCAGGCTATGAGAAGTACACTGACATTTTTACCTCCTAAAAAAAAAATTTTTTTTGGAAGTTTGCATTAATGAGGAAAACCATTTTGTTGATGGTTCTGTTTGATGGAATTAAATGAAATGTTTTTCTAGGTAATGTATCACAGCCTGTGAAAAATTACTTTTGCCTTAATTGATAAGTAATTAAATATTTTGCTGTGAAATTTGGCCCTGAAAAATGCTTTGGGATTCTGGACCTAAAATTTAAAGAAATATAGACAAACATTTTGCTGCATGAGAAAGTAACAATTCATTTAAGTAATCAGTTTAATTTAATCATGGTCCAGCTGAAGAAGTAACTGAATATTGACAACATAAGTTATGAGAAATGCAGAACACATTCACATCTTTTGAACATGAAATGCAGAAAAAGAAGTAAGTACAATAGAAAGGATACCAAATTATGAATAAAATCCACATACCTTTGCACACACGTACTCAGTAAGTTTCTGTCTGAAACTCAGGGATGCTTGGTTCTTTAGATTTCTTCCAACTAAGAGCTCATTTTATACCATTCACAGCATCTAGAGTAACCAATCAGGTTTCTGAAGGAAAAATGTGTTGAGTGTAACTAAAAATCCCTGCATCATGACTTTTAGAAGCTGTGATCAAATATAAGACTGTATGTTGTGATTAGTGCATATAGTCTTTCATTATAGGCAATAATAGGTTTAACAGGCAAAAAAATTCATCAGTCTGTTTTTAGGTCAGCAAATGAGTTGACTGCACATGCTGATATTTCAGATTTACTATTAAGAAACAGCCATGTCATTGTCTGTTCCCTGGTTCTAGCGGACATAACGTTGTTCTTTACCAAAAAATGTTAGATGGTTGAGTTTCTATAAGTCTAATCGATGTGTCCTCTAGGGCTCCCCAGCCCTCAGATCAGGATAAACTGATTGAAATCTCCATTCTGGTAAAATCCCAAAGCTCTTGCCAATAATTCTCTGAGGAATTATAATTTCAGGATCACCACTGCTCTTTTTGCTACTTCCATTGAAGATATTTTCTCTGTTCCCTGTGAAAATTCCTTTATCACCTTCTCCAACCTTTATCAACCTTTATGGTGATAAAGGTGACAAAGGAATCACCTTTATCACCATTCTGGTGTCCACCAAAAGAGAGGATAAAGGCCCTTCTCCTTGGCCTCATTCTGTAACCCATCTGCCATCCAAGCCACCATGAACTCAAGGTTCTCCCAGTAACCAAACTTTTACTCATGATTTGAAGGACAAGGCCAGGGACATACCACATACCACACCACACACTTAAAAACACATTTTGATTCCTGCAAACAAATGTATATCACAAGAAACATTGCCCTGGCTCCCCCACCCCACACAGCAGCTCAGCCTCTCTTAGTATGATGGCCCTTCTTAACCTACATCCTTCTGGTCCAATCCCACATTCTCTCATAAGCAAATCTGAATTCTACTCTTTTTTTTTTCTTTCAGAGACTCCTAACTGTCCTTTTGGTTGTCTTATCCCCACGTTCACAGCAGCCTTTGCTTTGCCTGAACAACAACCAAAGCCCTGTTCTGAGAGGACCTCCAATCTAGCTATTAATTTTTTTTATTCTTCTACCTTAGTAAAGCATATGGATTTTTATTTTGTTCTAAAATATGATCAATAAAAAAGCAAAATTTGTCAGAGAAGGAAATGGCTACCCACTCTAGTATTCTTGCCATGAGAACCCCATGGATAGAGGAGCTGAGCGAGGTATTGCAAAGAGTCGGACATGGTTTAGCAACTAAACAGCAACAGCTGTATAACACATGGAACTATATTCAATATTCTGTGACAAACCATAATGGAAAAGAATATTTAAAAAGAAGAATATATTTAAAAAACAAAATTTGTGACTATAATAAGAGGTAGCTGATGAGGAGACTATCATTATTGATCAATAAAGGAAATTCTCATTATATGCCCAGATACTGCTAGCAGTATAGCTGGATCTTTTTGACTACTTAAGTAATATTTCTAAAGTTTGTTCATGTACATATATCTTTATATTGATACTCCACATTGGCTGAATTAAATTCAAGGAGATAACATCCATGGAAGGCAATGTAGTATAAGAACTGGAGGTTAGATTTACCTGTGGGTCCTGAACCCAGCTTCACCAAGGGTTGATTGACTTGAGAAGATATGTAGCCTATCTGAGCCTCAGTTTTCTCATCAGTAAAATTAAGACAATTCTAGAGCCTACCAAGAGGATTCGTGTAAAAACTAAATGAGAGACATCTCTGGGGGGAATGGAAAGTTATCACCTTCCTCAGCCCCAGCACTTGGCACACAGTTAATGTTTAAAAATGCTAACAACTAAGATTCTAAGATAATCCTTGGGGATGAATTAGTAGAAAATGAACAACCATTATGAAGAAAGGTAAGGTAGACCCCTCAACCAGAGAGATAGAAATTACAAAAGAGAAAGTGGAAAGTTAAAAGAGGCAAGTATGTGATTGAAAGGGAACATAGAATATGCTTCTAAAAGTCAATTGTGTCCATAGTTTGCATTTATTCATGAGTGTGTTTATTATATGTCAAAGGTAAGAAGGATTCCTTTTGAAGGAAGTTGCAAAATGGATGGAGAAGTGATGTCAGCTTACTTGGAGGGAGAGGAGGTGGGAGGTGTGTGACAAGGAGATAAGGGAGAGTAGGAGGGACAGTACGAGGGAGAGGAAGGAAAATGTAGATCATATTATATGCTTTTGCAATCTTTCTCCTCATTTGATTTAACTACATATATTGAAGTGCCTGAAAAGAATAAGGACAAGTCATTTGTGAATAGCGGTTTTGTAAGTTTACAAAATATGTCTCATTATTTTGCCTCACCTTTCAACAATGAGAAAGAATCATACATTTGGCCACAAGGATCAGCAAAATGATTCTTTATTATGGCATTAATTTCTCTGGTCCATCAGATAGTGAGTCATTGCCAGTCCACCATGGGCACTTGTTCAGTGTAATGGCAAATACAATAGAAACGATGTGGTTCTTTCTATTTATTTCCCCCCACTGAATATCCCAAGTCACAAGGTACTAAAATATGGATCCCTATGCTTAAAGTGTCTTCCACTAATTTAGGTCCCACAGGCAATTTAACAGTTACTCAGTGTTTTTCAATTGAAAAAATTCTCATATAAGCAGTTGTTTCATTTATGAATAAGTTAACTTTATAAAACAGAACCTACTAGACTGAACTTATTAGGCTTATTTTGTTAGGTAGAGGCTATAACACTTCCAAAGTATTTGTGTTATTGTTTTTCTTATTCTCTGACATCAAGTATTTTCTTTTTTTAAAAAAAAATCACTATTTCAAAGATGCATCACAAAAATAAAATATTTTCCTCTATGGAAATATCCATGGAATATCTGTGATAGAATGACCCCAGGATGTGTCTTTATCCCCTTATACATTCATTTCAAATATATATGTTGAATACTTATGAACCTAGGACCATTTGTATTACTTAGGGGACAAATATTGATACATGAATGATTTTATTCTTGTTTCCAAAAGCTTTTCTCCAAAATGACTAGTGAATAAATGCCCGTATAGGTTCCCATTCTTGCTTAATGGGAACAAGGAAGGTCCAAGAAAGGGTTATAAAAACATTACATTCAGACACCTTCTGGCCCAGAAACAGCTGCTCTAACTCCCTCCTGAATTTTGTGGAATCAAGCAGGGGCTGCAGGACATGGAATTCATGTGGAAGGACCTCAGGCTGGAATTTTGGCACAAATCAAGAACCAAACGGTCCCTGCCTGCCAGTGGTCAGAGATAAGGCAGTTCAGTTCAGTTCAGTTCAGTCGCTCAGTCATGTCTGACTCTGCGACCCCATGGACTGCAGCACGCCAGGCTTCCCTGTCCATCACCAACTCCAGGAGTATGAAAAGAGATGAGCCAAGCATAGGTTAATCCCAGGGAACTAGAATCTAACCCACTGTCGTCACACTCCTTACTTTGTCCCAATCAACTACTTTTAGTAAAGAGAAGCCATGGAAGTCAAGAGCCAAAGCACCCTTGAGCTCTGAGCAGAAGCATATCTTAAATGTCTTCACTTCCTGCAATGCCTGGCCTCAGACAAAAAGTTAGATACTCAACAACAACAAATTTCATACATACAGAAAATTTTCATGTGGTGCTTTATAGTTTTTTAATAAGTTCTTTTGCCCATTTTTTCGTAGTTATTCTTTTTCTTGACTTACATCCCATCACATTTTGCTGTTCTCACGTTCTGTATCCTAGCAACTCTCCCCTTGTAATCTTCTGATTTACAGTATGCTGGAAAATCACATGGCCAAGCGTGTTAGGAATATGTGTGAACCGTAAGTAAAGAGACGCTCTAAGCTGAGGTGGCCTGGGAGGCTCACTTATGAGAAAAGCTCAGAACTTTCAGTATTGTGGCCTTGGTTTTTGAATGCTGGGAGGATATTTTGTTTTGTTTTTGCATTTCACCCCTTTGCTCAACTTCCTGGTTTTCAGCGGTGGTTGAGGTATGCAAGTGACATTGGGATAAGTGAGGTGCTATGAGTTCCAGAAGACTTTCTTATCATCTATAGGAGCCCATTTCTTGAATCTTCTTTTAAAGCAGACCTACAACTCTCTAGTATTCTAGAATAATTTCAGGAGTGGGTTTTCTTATGTGGCTGGAACTAAAGTCAGATTTTAAGTGTTTCTTTTGTAGACATTTACTTAAAAGAAAATATTCTCCAGGCTGGTTGTTTTGTTTGGGTGCCTTGCTGGAGTGGAATTGTACCCTCTTCAGAACCCAGGGACACCATCACTCATTGATTCCAATAAACACACTGACTTCCTTTTGCAACCTTTAAAAGTCAGGTATTGTGTCATACTTCCTTGGAAGCTCTTTGGTAACTAGAAAAATCTCTTTTACAAAGTAGGTGCTGGATAAATGTGTCAGTTAATTGATGAAAATGTAGAGAAGTTATCCATGATATAATGAAAATATTTCAAATGTCCTTAATCTATGTGGAGTCTCCTAAACAAAGAATCTTGCAGTAATTTAGATGAGCTTTTAAACAACTAAGATGGATAACTCGGTATTGCTGTCAGTGCTCCTATGGACTTTCATGCAAACAGCCTCTGATGAGGAGCTAAAAAGGGAGATGCTGTAAAGGATTTAGAATCAGTTATCACAACATCCTCATTATATTTGGCTCTGACCTGTTAGTTTAAATTGTAATATATTACAAGCAAATATACTATGATAGATAAAATTGATTTTTTTCCTTATTTGAAACTGAGTTAATTTGCTTGATATAATAAAGTTTTATTATTATTATTATTAGCTTTTTAGACTTCAGCACAAGGTGTAATTTAAAAAGAATAACAGCAAAAAAACCTAACCTCTCTCACCCATATTCACATATTTTATTGACTGCAAGCCATCAGTACATATTCCAGAATATCCTGAACTCAGCTATGTTTAATGGCTGGTCCTTTGAAGCTATGGGGAAAAACAGGAATCTTCTTACTGGCTAACAACATTTAATAAGTGAGTAGACTTGGGATTAAAAAAAAGCATCAGTAACAGGGGTAAAGAATTAGAAAGAAGAATGGCACATATAAGAAAACAGAAGTGCTTGGTGATGGTATTCAAGGTGGTGATCAAAGGTGGTGGACTGGCTCAGCAAGCCCCGAGTCCTGAAATGAAAAAAGGAGACTTTACTGAAGCAGCAGGAAATACAATAGTGCTGCAGTAAAGGGAGATGGTCCTAGGACCCTAAACTCTTAACTTATCCCTCAAAGGCCAAAGCTGTGATCTAACTTCAGTAGCCGTTGCTGAGCACTTCGTATGTGCCTAGCACAGTCATTGGCGCTGGAGTACAAAGATGAATAGGTCAGTGGCCCAATTCTCAAACTGCTCACAGTTTCTAGAAGTATCCTTCACTCTGCATTGGGGTGGAGAATGCTAGGAGAGGGTGTTGGAACAGATGGTCCTTCTAACCTTCAGGAAGTGAATACACTCTCGGCCTCTGTCTGCGTTTGTAGAGAAGAAAGGGATGAGGAGAGAGGAGAAGGAGCACAGTGACCCCAAAAGACGCGGGGGCTGTGGGAAAGGCGGCCCCCCTAGAGTCTTCCAGGAGTCCTCTGGCTGGACTGGGGAGGGGCATATTAATTTTCCATGGGATCGCTTCAGTCTTTCAGCCTGAGGTCCTGCAGTGATTGGACATGAGCAGATACCCATGAGCTGAATCACCAGGGAAAGATTCAGTTATAGGCAGTGCCTGCTGTTTCCAAGGACAATATAAAGTAGATAGAAGTGTTTATGAACCAACATCTAGAACAAAATGCCTCCCAATGGGGGACTGGTTCAAATCCACTGTGGCACATATAAAGGGTATCCATCTGTATTTGGTGATATAGAAAGATGCTTGTGATACATTAGTTCAGTTCAGTTGTTCAGTTGTGTCCAACTCTTCGTGACATAGTTAAGTGGGAAAAAAAGATTTTTAAAGTCCTTTGGCTCTGAAATGATTCTCTTTCTCCTCCTCTTTCCCTCCTTCCCCCTCTCTCCCTTTCTCCAGTTGGGGAGATGGTCATGAAAATATTAAGAGTAGTTATCTAAGAGACTTATTCCTGAAAGCTTTTGGGAAACCAAGATTTTATTTCTTTTAAATAATTGGTGAACAGAACAAATGCAGGAGAGATACAAGAAGTTTAGGGTATAATATTGCTTATCCATGTTCAGAGAGAGGGCTGAGTGATAGGTCTGGATCTTTCACAAGCCCTAGGTTTATTTAATATTCATTCTCAGGGGGAATAAAAGCTGAACATACAAATCAAAGACAAAAGAAATGATTTTTAAAAAGCTATAGGGTCCCTTTTAGATCACTAGTGAAAGCTATCTGAATAATATAAGCACATACGGAATGGCTTGTAATTTGTCAGGTCTGTAAGCATTTCCTAAGTATCTGGTGGGGCAGTTTTCAGTAAGGGAAATTATATGCAGATGGATAGTATGTTGTTTGGGTTATAATTAACTGGTAATTGTCGGGAGTGAAAATGTTATGTCTGTGTTAACAGAGGTAACACGGTAACATAAGAACAAGCATTTTTATTTCTGCTTATTGAGCAAAATACACCAAAGTAAGTTGCACTTTCCTTAGGGAATTCAATGTACACATACACGATTGGTAGTCTCCAAACAAAAGCAATATGCTATGGTGGAGAGAACGTGCCTTTGGCAAAGGACAGCATAGGTTAGAGTTATGGTTGGGCCATTGAGCCATGATGCTTGACTTGAACCAGTGTTCTTGACTCTTGTATGCTTACCTCACTACCTGGAAAATGGGAAAACATCAGTAACAGGAAGCTGGTAATGTCTTGAGCATACAATTGACTCTTCCTAAACATGATTTCCAATATTAAGACTATTTCACTCCTTGCTCAAGGAGGCACAGCAAAGGAAACAGTTCACCACCCAAAAGGTTGGAGATGATCATTCTCACATATTTGATATGCAGAATTTCTTCTATTGTTCTTGGACAGAAAATTCTTACTTTGTTACAATTCAGTAGGATATCTTTCATGTTCATTTCTTAAGGAATTACCCACAAGGACATAAGTGTAAAATATTAGAATACTATTTTCCTATGATCAGCTAATTCTACAGGAAACAAGAAATAGATGGTAAAACCTAAGTGGAGGCAATGTCCACAGTTCTGGTTGTGTTGTCATTTCTGGTATCCATTCTGGTTATTGTTTTAGCTCATGGTCCTTTGAACATGGACAGCACTGTGAGCAGCTTTTCAGCTAGTGTTTTCTTTATCACATCCCTCAATTATATAAAATTCAGTGATAGTAGTTGAGAGTTATTTCCAAACTTCTATTTAAAAGGCCACATCATGAATGGTATGTCTGGAATATTAACTACATTTGAAGTTGCTATAACTCTGAGGAAATAAATTAGCAGGAATACCAGAAGTTCTTCCTGGCCCAGGGATTGAACCTGAGTCTCCGGTGTCTCCTGTATTGGCAGGCAGATTCTTTACCACTTGCACCACCAGGAATAATTCTATTCACATCCATTTTATCATAGGAATTTTTACTTGAAATTAAAGAGATGCAGTCACCTATCACAGAATTCAATGGAGTGAGTACAAGTTTGTTCTAATTGTAGATGACATTTGCCCCAGTATAATGCTAACACAGCTTGAAAAATCATAAAATCTCTATTTTTTTATGTTACCTCATGCATCATCTTATCATGTGCTCTTAGGAGAATCATAGTCATGTGCTAAGTTTCTTCTCAGTAGCATTCCATACGCTTCCAGAATTTTTAAATCATTGGGATAAAATGTTTATTGAGTATCTGTAATATTCAAAGCCTAGCACACATGTGGCATGATATCCATACAACACAATATTATTCAGCCATAAAAAAGAATGAAGTACTGGCAAGTGCTGCAGCATGGCTGAACCTTGAACACATGATGCTAACTGAAAGAAGCCAGACACAAAAGACCATATATTGTATGATTCCCTTTTCGAAATGCCCAGAATAACCAAATCCATAGGGACAGAAATTAAATTCCTGGTTACCAGGATGTGGGGGAGAGAAGCATGGGGAGGGACTGCTAACGGGTTTGGGGTTTTTATGAAGAGGGTGATGGAAATGTTCTGGAATTAGAGTAGTGGTGACAGTTGTACAACCATTTGACTATACTGAAGGTCACTCAATTGTAAACTTTCAAGTGGTGAATTTCATGGCAAGTGAATTATATATATCTCAATCGGAAAAGAAGACATATCAAAAATATATACATGCCATTGGTCTCTCCCCTTAAGAAGCTTACCCCATCTTTATACAGTATATAAAATACAGAACCAGGAAAGGCTAAATACAGTGTAGTGGTATGGAATAAAAGTATAAGAGCTGCCCCATGATGATACAGTTGATGACAGCAATGATGATGAAACTAAAGTTTATTAAGTGTCATCTGATGTTCTAGCATTTAACATGTTTAAATAATAGATTACCTTCCACATGCCAGGCATGTTCTACATTCATGGAGTGTATCAGTGAACCAAAGACAGAGATCCCTGTTCACAATCTCTCAGAGAGCAATATGAACAATGGATATGATAAATAAAAGATATGTTAAAAGATGAGAAGGGCTAAGGAAATACAGAGCTGGCTAAGGGGCATTAAAATGCTGAGTTGCAAGTTACAATAGGGTGGTCAGTTTTAAACAACACCTGAGCATCTCTAGGGTGAGAGCCAACACAAAGGCATCAACATGGAGGCAGGCTCAGCATGTTGGAGAACTGGCAGGAAGCCAGTGCTGCTGCATAGTGTGAGGTCAAGGTTGGAGTATAAGACAAGGTCCAGAGGTGACATCTCGTTGTGCTTCCATGCTCTTAGCAATTAAATGTACAATTCCTTACCTGAAATAACTGCTGTCATTTACCATGAATCAGAGGCTTTGGAAAAATGTAGAAGGGTGTCTGGACTTTGGGAATGCAGAGGATTTCGATAGATGTAAAGGCTATTCCATCACAGGGCTTTGTCACTGGAAACAGCAGAAATGGGAAAATGCAGAGGGCACTTGGGTATGCAGAAGAAGACCACTTGAGCAGGAGCAGGGATTTGAGATTGAAAATTAGCGATGCAAGTGGCTGGTGGGAAGAGAGAGACCTGGATGCCAGGGCAAGGAATGTGAGTTGTGTACAATTGGCTGCAGCGAAGCATTATGCGTTTGCTTTCACCACACTTTTTTTCTTGGGTTTCTAACAAGAAAGTTTGTCAGGAATGAGGAAGTTGAAGTGGGAAGTGGTTGGCTGACTTCATCATCACAATGAGATGACTTCAACATCACAATGAGAGCTAGAGTAGACCAGACCCCTGGGTACCCGCCCTGTCCCAGGCACTCCTGACCTATTAGCTCGCAGATAAATGCAATATCTGCAAGGGTCCCAGGCCAAATAATATTATGGAAAAAAAGCAATAACATTCTGGGAACATCTTAATTTAAAAAATGAAAGTCTGTAATCTTTCCTATAGAATACAGAATTGCATTTAATAAGGGCTGCCACAGAATATTCTCCAGCCAAACCTAGAGCTATTCAAAAATGCCCTTGCTTAGTCAGAAATAAAAGCTACTTAATGAAAGGTCTATAAAAAGAATTTTAATAACTTTATTGTCCTAGCATTTACATATCATAAAGTTTACCTGTTTAGAGTGTACAGCTGAGTGGGCTTTAGTATATTTTTGTATCTTTACAAAGTTTGTAACCATCCCCACAATCTAGTTTCAAAACATTTTCATCACCTGAAAAGAAATCCCATACTCATTAGCAATTGCTCCCTATTTCCATTTGCCCAAGCCCTAAACACCTATCAATCTGCTTTCCGTCTGGATGGGTTTGTCTATCCTGGACATTTCATATAACTGGTATCATACAATATGTGGTTGGAAAATGGATCTTGAAGAACCTCTCTAGCAGGGTTTCTCAGGGTCAGCATCCTTGGCATTTGGACCAGATCATTCTTTGCTGCGGGGGCCGTCCTGTGCACTGTAACATGTTAGCAGGGTCCCTGGCCTCTATCCTCCAGATGCCAGAACCACCTCCTCTCCCAGTGATAGACAAAAATGTCTCTGGACATGGCCCTATGTTCCCTGGGGGGGAAGGGGAACAAAAGTGCTCCCAGTTGAGAACCACAAATCTATACTTACCTAAGAATTGAGCTGAGTGTAGAGGTGTAGGAAGTGGGGTGGATACCTGCACCCAGCCTCTGTGGTGGAAAAACCACTGTTTCAGGGTCGTTGACAATCTGAATGATGAACCCCGAGTTTTAAAATTCTATGATTTCTTTTAGAAAAGTGAAGAGATAAATAGGGGAAATGAGTTATTTGGATAAAAATTTCTGTTGAAAAAAATATCTGATGGGAAAAACCACCCACTTTTCAGAGTATTAAAAAAAGATTAAAATTGTTATTTAAAAAAGAAAATGGTATGTCCCAGTGGTCTTCACCTTCAATATGCATATTTGGAATCATGGTGCAAATAATTTAAAATGTATATCAATTTGGATTTGGCATGTTCTATGCTACAGTTGTCACACTGTATTAATCGTTCTCAGAGAGTTATGCTTAACTCAGCTTTAAAATTCTACTGCAGATTATAAGTACCCCTTGAACAGCAAAAAGAAGCATGAGATTTGATTTAAACTGTGGATAATGAAAACAAGCAGGCAATCGCAATTTAAATCATATCCTACTAATCTAACTTAGTCTAAGGAATGAATAAAGAGAGGAAACACGTAGGCTTCAGAAATGTGTACACTTCAGAAAGTCAGTTTATAAGCGTGACCTTTTTTTGGTGAGTGGACGAGGCCCTCCTCCTCCCTGTAACCCATTTACAAATGAATGCTAGTTCTCAAGATCTGCCCTGGTCAGAGTGGGAATCTTAAAGTTATGAAGATAATAATTGGCCCATTTCCTGCTCTCAATTTTAAGGAAGTGTTTTCTCAAACTGCCTGAGTCTGTGTAACCTTGACTGTCGAGGACTTGATGCCCTGTGTATGGCAGTGCTATCAGACTCTTCCCACTCAGTTCTTTATAGAATTATTATGAGGATTAAATGAAATAATGTCAGTCAAGCACGTGGACTAGTGTTTAAGCCTGTTAAGCACTTAACAAACTGCTAGCTCATATATACACACTAGCTGAAACATCTGAAACCATAACATGGTAGAATACCACTTTGTGATCAACTTTCTAGTAAAACTGCACATACTGAAACCAAGTGTCAACAAGAAAAGTAGTCACAGCCTAGGACTTGAGAGTTATGTTCTATTAGATGGGAATTTTTAGGACCTCAAGACCTGGAGACAGCATCTCAAGTAATCCTGAGAGAACTGTTCCCAGGAGGTGGGGAAAGGAGTCAGTCAGGTTATATAGAAATTTGCAATAGGGCCAGATAGTCGGAACATCAAAAGATTATTGTTAATTAAGGAAAACCAGATATCTGAAGTTAAGGAATTTAGCGCTTTTCTATGTATGGATAGACGCAAGACTCTGGGTTCCCTGAAATCATTCCTTTCCTATGCATCTCAGCCTGGGGCTGATGGCTGCCGCTGGCACTTTTTCACCCATCCTACCCCCACCCCTACCCCGACCCCATTCCTCAGCACTTTCTGGACTCAAAAATTCACATTTGGAAGGCTAGAATCACCAATGGCTGTGACATCCTTATTTATTGATATGGCAAGAAATACTCCATTTCACATAAGTCATATTGGGTCCCTTTACAAAATGCTTCTTGAAGGGCCACCTCTGATTCTTTTACAATATAAATTTAGAAGAAATTTGTTTCAGTGCAGGTTATAGTTTAGAGCCACTTGGGTAACTTTTAAATAACACTCTGTGTCCCGTTCCACCTAGCTTCTGATTTAATTGGTCTGAGCAATGGCTCCAATTCATCGTGGTTTTGAATGACCTGGGGAGCTTTTACAACTATAGGTGGCCAGGTCCCACCTTTAGAAATTCTGTTTCAGTTAAATATAATGTGCAGCCAGGGTTGAACTCCACGGGACACAATCTAGTCTAGCTTATGAATTGTTAATAAATGTCTCGTAGACATTTACTGTGTATGAAAAGCTGTAGTTCTATCAACTTTACCCAAATCAATGGTTCTTTCTTTTAAATGAAGTTCCTTTCAGTGCCATGAGTGGAATTAAGTACACTCAGCACAGTGGCATTTGCAATTGGTTATAAAATAATAGTGTCAGTACACACTGCTATGTTTAAAATGGAGAACCAACAAGGACCAACTGTACAGCGCAGAGAACCTTGCCCAGTGGTATGTGGCAGCCTGGATGAGAGGGGAGTTTGGGGGAGAAGGGGTACATGTGTACGTATGGCTGAGTCCCGATGCTGTCCACCTGAAATCATCAAAATGTTGTTTATCAGCTATACTCCAACACAAAATAAAAAGTTTAAAAAACAATAGGGATATTGGACCCACTGAGTTTAGCATGACGGCAAACCCACGGTGGGCACTCAGAAAACATTTGTTGATGATGGTTCAAGAAAAAAGTGTTTTCCATGGTCTGTTGGTTTATCTACGAGTATTTCATTTCAAACAGATTCTCACAGAGTCCACATGAGGCTGCTAAAATGTTGATTCAATGAGTGAGTGAATTTCATGAACCACCCATCTGGGTAGGTTACTTTGGGTGTAGCTGTTTTGATTTTTCCTTCCTCTGAATATACAGTTTTGTTCATGTAATCAAACAAATCCAATTGTTTTGTCATTTTGTAGACATATTCTTTGTGTGGCCAAGAATCCCGTTTGCGGTGGCCACACCACAACTAGATTTGGATGTGGAGCAGCCCAGCAAACAAGTGTTAATTTGAATCAATTGTTAAGATTGCCAGCAACAAACCAACAGTGACTACCCTCGCTGGATTCAATTAGGAACCCTGCAGGCAAGGCACTAGGTTTATCTCATTAGCATTGCCTTCATCCAGCAAAACCCCTTACTTCCCACGTGATGGCATAATAACTGTCTCAAATGTAAGGCGTATCTTGTTCATTTTAATTTTCTCTATGCCCTTCTTCTCTGAGTACAAACATGATACATCTTAGTAAATAAACTCAAACAATATTGAAATACATTAGGCAGAATGTTAAAATCCCTAAGAAGCCCCTCTTCAAGCAAAAGTTACTATTAACCATTTGAGAATATTCTTTCTGCTTTTTCTGTGCTTACACTCACATGTGTTTCCTATAAAATTTATGATAGACATCATTCTGTTCTGCAACTTTCGTGTTTGCCTTTATATAGCGTGGACATTTTCCCAAGTTTTTATAGAGAGGGCTACTTCACTTTTCTTAATGGCTGCATAGAATTCCATTGATTAGATATCCCATTTCGTAGTTTATGTAGCTAGTTACCCACCGATGGATATTTAGGTTGCTGATGTTTATATATGTATGTATGTGTGTGTATAGAGAGAGAGAGAGAAAGAGAGAGAGAGAGAGAGAGAAAGAGAGAGAATAGATGCGGGTGTGTGAGTGCTAAGTTGCTTCAGTCGTATCCAACTCTTTGCGACCCCATGGACTCTAGCCTGCCAAGCTCCTCTGTCCATGGGATTCTCAAGGCAAGAATACTGGAGTAGATTGCCATGCCTCCTCCAGGGGATCTTCCCAACCCAGGGATCGAACCTGCATCTGCTGTGGTTCCTGCATTGCAGGCATTTTCTTTACCGCTGAGTCACCGGGGAAGCCCCTATAAAATAGAATGCACATGTAGAAAAGGGCACCTATCATACATAAGCTTACAACTTCTTGTTTCCCCAAAGTGAACACACCTATACCATATGGGGAAACAACATGACCAGCACCCTGGGCTCCCCTTGAACTCCCTTCCAGTCACTTCTCCCCTACAGTAACTCCTGATTTGTCTTTTTACAGCACAGATTTGCCTATTATGCTTTGCATTTAGGGTTTTATACAGTATGTTCTCTTTTGTGTCAGACTTCTTTTGCTCAGAATGATGTCTGTGGAATTCATCCATATTGTTGTAGGTGGTGGAAGTTTGTTTATTCATTCTCATTGCTACACAGCATTCCATTGTGTGGATATATTTACCACAATTTATCCATTCTACTTTGATGAGTATTTGTGTACTTTACAGACTTTGATTGTTGCAAATAACGCTGCTATGAACAGTCTTGAACGCATGTTTTGGTGAACATAGGCAAGCATTTTTACTGTTTGCGTTTTGCTATCAGAGTTGATGTTGAGGTGAACATCTTTGTAAATGTATTTTGCACATTCCGTATTTCTACAAAATACATTTTTAGAAATAGAATTGCAGGGTCAAATGGTATGCACAATTATGTTCTGAGTAGATATACAGAAACTGCTCTCCAAAAATATTTTAGCTACATCCCAAGCAACCCAGTTGTGGCTGCATCCCTTTGCTATCTGCATTGCCTGTGACACAGACACTGCTGTTGCGTCTTTTGGACTATAAGGACAAGGCTAATGAAAAGCCATATCTTCATGCCCTGGTGGGCTACTGCTTTTCCCACGTGGCCATTGAAGGACAAAATTAAAATAATGTAGTATTCCAGGATGGCAGGGCAGAGTGTGAAAGTACCAGCTGAGACTATTGAGTAAATTGACGCTATGAGAAGATGCACCAAGTGGACCCTGTGATTCTAAGTGGCCCCATCCCTGGTTGAGATAAACTCATTTCCCAGATAGAGGTTCTAACCTAGAAATGAGAAGGCACATGTCCTACCAACAATTAGCGCACTCAGAATACCCTGTCCTGAGGAGGCATTTGGTTTGGGCAGTGTTTCCTAATCTTGGAGCTCTTGACACTTTGAGCGGAATCTTCCTTTGTTTTGGGGGCTGTCCTGGGTCCTCTAGGATGTCTAGCAGCATCCCTGGCCTCTGCCCATTAGATGCCAGTAGCACTCCACCCCTCAGTTGTGACAACCAACAGTGCCTCTGCCAAAGGTCTGAGGGGGTAGAACCACCCCCAGTGGAGAACCACTGGACTACTGCTTACAAGGCCCCTGGCTCTAAGTCAGATTACATGGAGGATTCCACCACTTCCTGTCACTTGACCTTGGGCAGAGCACTCAAATTCTCTGTGCCACAGTTGGCTCATCTGTAAAAACAGAGATATTAATAGTAATACTTAACTTAATCGGGTGTTGTAAAGATTAAGTGAGATTCCTCACATGAAGCTTGTAGCACAGACTTTGGCACAAAATGAGCATTCTGAGTTGTTAGCTTTATCAGTTGTAATCTTTATTATTATTATTTAAAAACCTAGGTGGTGGAAAAAAGTATTCACTTTCTGGAAAAGGATGTGGATAATGTGTATCTGAAAAACATCAAAGGACAGTGCTCTTGGAACAGGCAGTGGGAAATGTGGAGAAAGCATTATTTAAGTGCTAGGGAGGAAAACAGCAGCATTTGGTTGTACCTCTGTTCCTTCTCAAATTAGCCTTCATGGGAACCAGAGTTTGTGGAAAATGGACTCCGGCAGCAAAATTAGGCATTTTGAGGAACAGAGTCACCGTGGGGGAAGTATTTTACTGTGTTCCTCTTGTTAATATGAAATTGGTAAATTTTCAATAGTCTGTTAAACCCTTTTATTTTAAATAATAAAATTAAGTTCAGTGTTAAAGCAGCCATGTTGTTTTTGCTATTATTGAGGAGAGAATTTTATGTTATGAGCTTTGTTGGGATGAGTCTCACCTCATAGTCCGGATTCCAGGGAATGTTGTCTTCTTGTCAGTGGGACAGAGTGGTTTTCTGAACAGGGTTCCAGATGAGGACTGTGACGCCTGGGCTGAGTCTTTGTGTTGCCAAAGTGCCATCATGGCGAGTCACTTCTTTCCTTTAGGTCTCAGGTTCTCAGCTGAGCAGGTAGGATTAGCTCAGCATTTTCCAGCTCTGTTCAGAGGAATCTGAGGGGTGTGAAGACATGTTCTGAAAAGAAAAAAAGAAAAAGAGGTGAGATTATAGCAAGTGCATTTAGAAGATACTCTGAGTTACCATGCTCCCTCTTTGGGACTTCTCAAGTTTTCCTTAGTTATAGTAATTGTGACTCTTTAAGGTGGGGCTCACATGAACAACTTTCTCAAAGTTACTTATCATGGAACAGTTTGGGAAATCCTGCATTAAATAGTTTATGTGTTCCTTGTAAGGCATAGACATTTTCTGACTCCCCCTGGATTCCTTTTCTATTGCTGCTGTAACTAATTACCACAAAATCAATGGCTTACAATGATACACACATTATCTTACAGCTCTGTAGGTTAGAACCTGACACAGGTCACTATGGACTAAAATCAAAATATCCACAGGGCTGCATTACTTCATGAAGCTCTAGAGGAGAATCCTTTTTTTTTTTTTTTTTGCCTTTTCTAGCTTTTAGGAGCCACCCACATTCCTAGGCTCATGGAACCCTATCTCCAACTTCACAGCCAACAAGATTGCATCTTTCTGACCAATTTTCCATAGTCATATCTCCCTATCACTGTGAAATTTGCTGGAAAATGTGCTTCTATTTCAAAGGCCCAGGTATTTATATTGGGCCCATTTGGGTAATCCAGGGCCTCGCATCTCAAAGTCATTACTTTAATTACATCAGCAAAGTCCCTTTTGCCATGGCAACATAAGTTGAACCTTGAACAGTGCAAGGGTGGGCATCAGGGGCAGTGACCCCCTGCAAAGTTGAACATACACATCTAACTTACAGTGGCCCTCCATAAATGCAATTCCTCTGCATCTATGCTTCCATATCAACCAACTGCAGATCATGTAGTACTGTAGTATTTACTTTTGGGGAAAAAAATCTGCATGTTAGTGAATTTGCGCAATTCAAACCCGTGTTGTTCAAGGATTAACTGTATTTTCAGGTTTCAGGGATTAGGGTGTGAACATCTTTGGGGAGGCTATTATTCTGCCAGCCACATTATCTGTCTAGTGGCTTCTCCATTTCTCAACAATGGAGGCTGTGAGGGACTGATCTGTAGAGCCAAAAAGAAGCTCAGAGAGTCAGAAAGAAAGCTTGATTATCTTTCTTATTTATTTGCTTCTGGCCCTATTAAATGTTGCAGGATGGAATGACTACCTTGCAAGAGGTACTAAGCTCTTCTGGCTTTTTCTCACCCAAAGAACAATAAAATCAAAGAACACAAGGGTAATTAAAACAAGGCTAATGAACTATTCTGTGCAGTTATTTTGTTTCTAGCTTCTCTCCTTATATAGACAAGAATATCTCCTTGAAAGGAACTAGACTCTGAACTGTAGTTTATTTTTTTAAACACGTACAATTGCCAGGCTAGATATCAACACTTAGTCATTGGAATTAAAATGTGAGCATAAAGGGATTAAGACTTTACTTGCTCTTTTTGATATAGCCATTACCTGGCTCAGTTTCTAAAAAAAAAAAATGAACACTCCAAATGTTTAAATTTTTTAAGCCACTCATGATCATCAGCCTGTGAAAAGAAAATAAATTGAAGAATTGTATTCCTTCTCACTGCTTAGTAAAAGCTCCAAAGCTAATCTATATGAAGTGGAAGTACTGTATAGGTTTGCTTGTACTTGATATTTTATTTCACATGAAAAGAATGAACTGAAAAATGAGTTTTGCACTAAAAATATTTTAAAGTGTTGGTGTTTGAACACATGTTGTTTAAGTGTTTGTTGTTGCTTTTGTTTGGCTATTTGTAGTGTTATCATACGATCCAGCAATTCCACTCCTAGGCATGTAACTCAAGAGAATTGAAAACATGTTAAAATGAATACATGTACAGCTTTACTCAAAATGGCCAAAAAGTGAAAGCAACCCAAATATCCATCAATTGATGAATGGTTAAACAATATTTGGTATATTCATATAGTGTTATTCAGCCATAAGAAGGAATGAAGTACTAATGTGTGCTACAGTATGGATGAACCTTGGAAACATGCTAAGAGAAAGAAACCAGAAACAAAAGGTCACATTTTGTATAATTCCACTTAAGTTAAAAGTCAAAGATTGGCAAATATATGGAGACATAGAGTAGATTGGTGGTGGTCAGGACCAGAGATGAAGGGGGAATGGAGAGTGACTGCTAATGGGTATAGAGTTTTTTCTGGGGGTGATTTAAATATTACAGAATTAGATAATGGTAATGGTTGCATATATTTGTGAATATACTAAAAAAAACCCACTGACTCGTATACTGTAAAATGATGATTTCTATGGTATGTAAATTTTATCTTTAAAAAATTGTTTCAAAATTTGGGGTATCTGGTCTGACATGTAAAAAGCTTGGAAGACACCCCTTCACCTAACAAGTACAAGTCTGAACAAACTGAAAAGTCAACAACTCTGCTTAGATCCATTAGAGAAGGAAAGTCAGAGGACACACTGATGCCTCTAAAAATTGGAGAGATCAACAGGTGAATACCGAGAATCACAACTTATTGAAGCAGCAATCTCTAAGGGAACCAGTGCTGGAGTGGGGAAACCTGAATGCATTGATGAATTGCTGGAGACTCAGTGTGAATATCTCTGAGAGTTAAAAACCTCCGGGAGATCCAATCATTGGGAGGCCCCCACACTTTTGTAAGTTTTTACCTCCTGGATCTCTACCAGGTACACAGATGATGTGATCATCTACATAGAAAAGCTAAAACGATCAACAAAACTCCTGAAACTAATAGGCAATTATAGCAAGGTTGTAGGACACGAGGTTAATATACAAAATCACTTTCCTATATACCAGCATTCAACAAGTAGAATTTAAACTTATACCATAATACCATTTATATTAGTACCCCCCAAAATGAAGTACTTAGGTATAAATGTAACCAAATTTGTACACCATCTATATGAGGAAAACTACACAACTTCGATGAATAAAAACAAGGAAGAATTAAATAAATGGAGAGATTCTGCATGTTTATGGATAAGAAGACTTGATGGTGTCAAGATGTCAGTTCTTCTCAACTTGATCTACACATTCAAGGCAATTCCAGTCAAAATCCCAGCAAGTCATTTTGGTGGATACTGGCAAACTGATTCTAACATTTATATGTGGAGACAAGAGACCCAGAACAGCCAACACAACTGAAGGAGAACAAAGTTGGAGGAGTGACGCTATCTGACTTCAAGACTTAGTATGAAATGACAGTCATCAAGACAGTGTGGTATTGGCACAAGAATAAACAAACAGATCAATGGAACAGAATAAAGAGCCCAGAAGGAGACCCACATAAATACAGTCAATTGATCTCTCCCACAAGCGCAAAGGCCAGACAATGGAGAAAAGTTAGTCTCTTCAACAAATGGTGCTGGAAAAATTGGACATCCACAAGCAAAACAACGACTCTAGACACAGACCTTACACTGTTCACAAAATTAGCTCAAGATCACAGAACTCAATGTAAAGTGCCAAACTATAAAACCCCTAGCAGGTAACACAGGAGAAAACCCACATGACCTTGGGTATGGTGATATAACAACAGAGGCATGACTTCATTAAAATGAAAAAATCTGTGCTCAGTGAAAGACAATGTCAAGAGAATGAGAAAATAAGTCACAGACTGGGAGAAAATATTTGCAAAAGCCACATCTGATAAAAGGTTGGTGTCTAAAATATACAGAGATCTCTTAAGACTCAGCAATAAGAAAACAAACAACCTTGTTAAAAAGCAGCCAAAGACCATAACAGACACTCCACCAAAGCAGACCTACAGATGGCTAATAAGCACATGAAAAGATGCTCCATGTAATATGTGATCAGGGATATGGAAATTAAAACAGCAATGAGATACTACTATACACTTACTATAATGGTCCCAATCCACAACAGTAACATCACCAGGTGCTGGTGAGCGACAAGAACTCTCATACATTGCTGGTGAGAATACAAAACAGTACAGCAACTTTGAAAGGTAGTTTGACAGTTTCTACCAAACTAAATATGCTCTTACCATATGATTCAGTTACCCTTTTAAAGGTGCTGAAACTTATAGCCACATGAAAATCTGCACATGGATGTTTACTCATAATCACCAAACCTTGGAAGCAATCAAAGTGTCCTTCAGATGGTGAATGGATAAATAAACTCTGGGACATCCAGACAATAGACTATTAGAGCTAAAAAGAAATGATCTATCAAAAAAAAGAAAAAGAAATGATCTATCAAGCCATGAAAAGACATGAAGAAACTTAAATGCATAGTAGAAAAAGCCAATCGGAAATGACTATGTACTGCATGATTCCAACTAGATGATATTCTGGAAAAGGCAAAAACCATGGAAACAATGAGAAAATCGGTGATTGCCAGAGGTAGGGGAAGAGAGAGATGGATAGGTAGAGCACAGAGGATTTTTAGGGCAATGAAATGACTGTAGATGATACTATAATTGTGAATACATGTCATTACATATTTGTCCAGACCAGTAGAACATACAACATCACACATGAACCCTAATGTAAACTATGGACTTAGTCTGATGGTGACATGTCAGTGTAGGTTTGTCAGTTCTAACAAATGTGCCCCTCTCATGGGGATGTTGGGAATGGGGAGGGCTGTGCTTGAGTAGGGGCAGGAGTTGTATGGGAGTCTCTGAACCTTCTACTCAGATTTGCTGGGAAACTGAAACTGCTCTAAGAAATAAAGTCTATTAAAAATGCATCCATTTGTTTTACCTCTCCAAGCCCCAGTAATATTTTACTATAATTTACTTTTTAGACTTCAGTTTCTGTACATTTCATTGCTCAAAGGAAGCATTTGTTCCTTATGTCAAAGCAGAAGTATTTAGACAGGTCAGTGAAACACTTTTTATCATTTTAAACATAGTATATTGAAGAGAAAACATTTCTGGAAGAAAAAAAGTCTGAAACATGGCAACTAAAAAGTCAGCTCTGTGCCAGTAAGTGCAGATGGCTTGTTTTTATGTAATACCTGGCATTTTGTGTTGTTCTGCAAATTAAGTTGCCCCTTTTACATGTTCTGACACTTAATAGTAAAAGCCAGAAAGTAAGATTTTTTTCATTTTTATTGGAAGTGATTTTAGCTACTTTAGAACAAGTGTCCTAAATATAAGTATTGCCTGCCAGTCTTGTTGTTTCCTTGCTAATGGACACAAAATTGTTTTCAGTTTAGACTCAGAAGTGTACTTTCCCGAAAGCTTTCTTTCAATCAACAAATATGCAAAAGCACAAAATGTAAGTGCTATTTCTTCGAAATGCCATGTCTATGTGCAAGCTAGGCAGAGTGAAAAGGCCCAAATATAAAGAGTCAAATAGATTTCTGATGTTTAAATGTCAAGAAATTAGCTAAAATGTGATGGGCAGAGTGGTGAGTGTGATAGTTGCAGAGGAGGGAGGCAGCCTATGAAGTTAGAGTTTTCTGGGAAAATATCTGACATTTAAACATTCCCCATCCTCTCTTCCCTCCCTCCACAGTGAGACATCACAAGTTATTCCCTACGTAGCTCCAGGGTTTAGGTCGTTTGGGGCCTCAAAAGAGACAAAGGAAAACTACACTATTGAGCAATCTATAGATTCATCTGCTCATACATACATACATGTTGCAATGGGAGTTGTAAAAACATGTGATTCCTTTGCAACTCTCATTTCCTGTGCTGCATGTCTGGTGATTTCTTTTCAGTGAGTCCAGAACAGGATCAACGAACTTTTTCTGTGAAGTTGTAAGTATTAGTCATTGGAAGTCACACTTCTCTAGTGCAACCACTCAACTCTGCCATTCTATCAGTCATGGCCCTAGACAAGGTGGAAATGAATGGACCTTGACTGGGCTCTAGTTTACAAAAGCAAGCAGGGGCTGGATGTAGCCAGGGCTGTAGTCTGTCCACCTGTCCTCTAGATCGACAGTTGCCACCTCAAGGTCAAGTTATGCCTGAATCAATGCTAGGAGAAATTTATTTTTGATATCGGATAATTTAGAAACTTCAGAATTTTATTTTGTAAGAAAACTAAATGAGAGAGGATTTGAGATCAGCCTAGAGTGCCCTCACGCAGTCATTCTGATGTACTTTTTGAGTCATACCGCCCATACTTTGAGAAAAGAGTTTGGTACTCACAGGGAGGTAGCATAGTGGGGTGGTTAAGACCCTAAACTCTGGGGTTAAGGCTCATGAATTTGAATCCCAGCTCAGTCACTTACAATCTATTTCCTGGGACAAGTTAATCACCTAGTGCTTGATTTATTTATCTGTGAAATGAATACATATTAATATACCTTACCTCATAAAATTATTTAATGATTAAAACAAGGAATACATAATTAGGGCTAGGAATAATGATGGCTATAGGTGGCATTAGTGGTAAAGAACCCACCTGCCAATGCAGGAGACATAAGAGAGGTGGATTTGATCCCTGGGTCAGGAAGATCCCCTGGAGAAGGAAATGGCAGCCCACTCCAGTATTCTTGCCTAGAGAATCCCATGGGCAGTGGTACCTGGTGGGCTGCAGTCCACAGGATCGCAAAGAATCGGACACAACTGAAGCAACTTAGCACACACACACACATATTTACGTCCACAAGAAATGTTAGTTATTCCTCACCTATCTAAATTCCCTGGGGATGGCGCATAGCTACCTGCTTATCTTATCTGTGCTGTGAGTCACTGACAAGCAATCCTTACCATTGATAGTTGTGTTGACTACAAACTCTGATGATACTAACGGATTGTAATTTTAGGTTTTCTTACATTAAAGTTTTTTTCTACCCATAGATATTTAACAAGGAAGAAGGCAGGAAAACTCGGTAGAAAATCAATCAATAGTGTTTTTAGTTGAAAATAATATTGGAACATGTTGTTAGACTACATTGAGAAAGCTCGACAAAGGGATAATGTGCCTGGAGATTGTATAGTATGCTTCTGATGTTGATATCACTGAACCCTGGAATTCTGAGTCTTACAATTTTTATGAATAAATTATTTATCTATGTTTATTAGCACATACTTCCTTGTCCCATTAATATTAACTGGTGGTATGGAAATCAATCAGAGTGAAGACTCATTAGAATAAATAAGTTCAATATTTTTTGAAAATCACAGAATCATGTTATTTTTCCTTGTAACCATTTTCCAAATTGTCTTCATATTGCCACATTAATTAATCACTGCTTGGAACATGCTTTTATGAATGACTTCCTCCCAAAAGTTTGTCCTGCTATTTGCTTTACTCACCACAAAATGGCAGGGTATGGTGCCAAAATCTGGGGGTAGGAGAGTGTGTGTGTAGCACATGTCTCATTCATCCTGCATACTACATGCATTGCTCAATCCTCCCCACAGGACTATTTTTTTAAATTAACATATAGTGGGCTTCCCTGGTGGCTCAGATGGTAAAGAATCTGCCTGCAATGTGGGAGACCCAGGTTAGATCCCTGGGTTGGGAAGATCCTCTGGAGGAGAGCACCGCAACTCACTCCAGTATTCTTGCCTAGTGAATCCCATGGACAGAGGAGCTTGGTGGGCTACTCTTAGGTTGCAGAGTCAGACACAGCTGAGCAACTAACACTTTCACTTTCACGTAGTTGCTGTACAATATTATATAAGTTGCAGGTGTACAATAGAGTGATTCACAATTTTAAAGGTTATACTCCATTTATAGTTGTTACCTAAAAATTGGCTATATTCCTCTTGTTGTATAAAGTATCCTTGCAGCTTATGTTATACCTAATAGTTTGTACCTGTTACTCCCCTACCTCTGTCTGGCTCCTTCCCCATCCCCTCTCCCCACTGGTAACCACTAGTTTGTTCTCTAGGTCTCCCACAGGACCCTGTAACTGAGGCTGAGAGTGGTTAGATACAGACATGGCTAGCTGTGGGCTGAGCTGGGATTCAAAGGGACCACAGAGCCTGCCCTGCAACCACTGTGCTGTCATCCACATCCCATTTGAAGGAAACAGTGGCAAATGAGCAGATGAGACCTGTTTATCACACCTCAAAGACTGTGGCTGCTTCACTGTGCTACCGTTAAAAATATTCCTCATCATGTCCATGGCAGTAATCATAGAAAGTGGCATCTGGATCAAGCCTGTGCAAGGGAAAACAATTTTTAAATTATGGGTGTGCAAATGCGGGGACTGAATTCTTACTTGGTAGCATTATTAGGTTTTATTTCTGCCGCCCCTGAGAGAGAAGGGAAAAGGATCAGAATCTACCCTTGGTATCTGGGAAATCTGGCAGGGTCAGTAAATAAAGGACTAGACAGCGTACCTTTCACATGGCAGTGTGGCAGGATGTGAGAAGGGAGAAGTGGGGACAGCAGGAAGAGAGGCGATGGTGCATGGCACACACTAAGTGGAATTTGGAGAAAAGTAATGCCTTATAGAAAAAGTGCAAGGAATTTGCCACCACTGATGATTTCCTTAATCGCAGATCTTTGCAATGATTCTCATCCTGGACCACACATTGGAATCCCCTGGAGAGTTTTGTAAACCTGCCAGTATCTACAACCCAACCCTGAAGAGTCTCACTGATTTGACCTCTTCCTTCACTGTCCAATATGATAGCCACTCGCCACAGTGGCTACTTACATTTATATCAATGAAGATGAAAGAAAATTAAAAGTTCAGTGACTGCTTAGTCACATCTCAAGAGCTCATTAGCATGGGTGGCTAGTGGCTAGCATATTAGACAGTAGAAAAATTTCCATAATCACAGAAAAGTCTAATGGACCTCTCTGGTCTGGAGGGGGTCGAGGGCATGAGTATTTTTGAAAACTACACCAAGTAATTCTTTTCTATTTTTAATTGAGGTATACACCAAGTAATTCTAATGTGCAGCCAGGTTAGAGAAAGGCTGGTTCTTGTAGTGAAAGTTACTCAGTTGTGTCCAACTCTTTGTGACCCCATGGACTATACAGTTCATGGAATTCTCCAGGCCAGAATACTGGAGTGGGTAGCCATTTCCTTTTCTAGGGATCTTCCCAACCCAGGGATAGAACCCAGGTCTCCCGCATTGCAGGCGGTCCTTGTAGAGTTTGTTCTAAAATTTGTCACCACCTGCATCTGAACTGATTTTGCTTTTGTAGCAAATATTCCAAGAATATTATTAAAACTAGACTTTTTTTTCTGTAGTCTAGTAACAGAGGCATATACTTGAAAATGAGATGCAAACATCTCACTGTGCCCCTGAAAGTGTTTCTCCCAGTGTAATATTGGATCCGACTCTCTGGGGAATCCACATTTATTGGACAAGCTGAGGGACTGTCATAAAGAAAACATCTCTAAGCACTGCTTGCTTTATTGCTCCTGTGGGAAATAAAACCCACGAGCCCAAACCCAAAGAATAGGCTTGGAGGCACGCGGTGCTGGGAAGCAAGGCTTTAATGATGGTCTTGCAAGATGGGGTGGCCCCTTGGGCAGGCACACCCAGAGTGGTTACAATGGGTTTTTCATCAGGCACCCTAGCCCCTCCCCCAGTTCCTCACTGGCTGAGTATCATGGGGTTAACAATCTTCCCGAATGGCACCTGGACTTATTATTCTCCTTGCACTCTTCTTCCCATTCGTATGTTTTGAATTCACCAATAGAATGAGCCTGAGTGAAAATCCTAGGCATTCCACTCTCCCTTTGTCTGGATTTTCCTGTGCGAGGATCCTAATGGCTATTACATCAACAGGCTGTCAGTCTAGGCTAGTTGTCCTTGAAAGTGGACCACTTTAGGTTTTGATTTCTTACCCTGCCCAAAGGCCCTTTCTGTCAGTTGGTGCCATGCGCAGAGCCTCCCTTTACCACTCACACTCTAGACCTCAATGTTTACTTCCTCTTGCTCTCCCTTCCTGTCTGTTGTGCACCAGGTTGCGTTATTCATCTTTCCTCAAGCACCCCTTTCACTGTGTCACACCTCTACCCCAAAACTTGGCGTGTGTGTTCTGACCTGTAAAGGATATGACCCGGAAGGTTTTCTAAAATGCCTGTGTGTCCTTCCTTCAGACACCAGTCCCCCACTCTTGCTCCCGGAGGTAATCTCCACCTCAGCTTTCTGTTTGTTTCCTCCAGCTGCCCTGCCTCTGTGTGTGCACATTTCTGTCCCTCTGTTTCATAAAGGCTTTGGGAACTCAGCTGCCCTCCATGCATTTACCAGATTTCTCCCAGTTACGGAGGGGCCATCCAGTCCTTGTCAGGGGCTTTGTGCCGTACTCACTTCACGCACGTGTCTTCCAAGAGACTCATGAAGAAAATGTCCCTGGCATGCTGTGATATAGCCTAAGGGTTAAACCCATTGCACTTGGAAACAGGCTGCCTGGGTGTGAATTCAAGCAAGTTACTTTCTTGTCTGCAAAAGGAGAACAATCCTAGTACCTGCCTCCTAGAGCATAGCAAATATTCAGTAAGCCCTAACTAAGTGTTGGGCTTCCCTCGTAGCTCAGTCGGTAAAGAATCTGCCTGCAGTGCAGGAGACCTGGGTTCATTTCCTGGGTTGGGAAGATCCCCTGGAGAAGGAAATGGCAACCCACTCCAGTATTCTTGCCTGGAGAATCCCATGGACAGAGGAGCCTGATAAGCTACAGTTCATGGGGTTGCAAGAGTTGAACAGGCCTTAGCGACTAAACCACCACCACCAGGTGTTAGAGATTCTTTGTTGTGGTTTGATTGTTTCAGATTTGTGGCCTTTAGTAACTTTCCAGATATCTAATACTTGGCTTTGATGGTAGATATTTAGATCTGAAGGATCTGAAAGTTAGTCTGTCTGCAAGTGGGTGACAGTAGGAGCAAGAGGATACTAGAAATTAGACAAAGGTCAAGTGCTGGGAGTGAAGAGGACAGATATGTATTGTTAGGGAAGCAAATGAATGATAGCCATGAGAGAATGCAGAATCGTCCTTCTGTGTTTTTACTTGTTGTTGTTGTTGTTGTTGTTTAGTCGCTCAGTCATATCCCACTCGTTTGCTACCCCATGGACTGCAGCCCACCAGGCTCCTCTGTCCATGGGATTTTCCAGGCAAGAATATTGGAGTAGATTGCCATTTCCTCCTCCAGGGGACCTTCCTGGCCCCAGGATAAAACCCTTGCATTGCAGGCGGATTCTTTACCGCTGAGCCACCAGGGAAGCCCAATATAAAGGTAGAATCTGATAATGCAACTAAAAGATATCACATCTTCACTGTACTCTGTACAGTATCAGAAGGATTGAAATGTCCTTAACAATTTTTCACATTTTTTGTGTACCATCACAAAAAATATTAACACCTCAAGGGCCAGTTCTATGTTACTGGTCAAAAGAGGGTAATTGGACCAGCAAAAGTTTTATCAGTAATAAATATGATCTAGATGAAATTTCACTATGCCATTTCATCATATCAAGTCATAATTCTAAAAGATAGAAGCATCATCTATTTCTAAATATTTGCTATTATTTAAAACCTGGAGGATGTCGTTAAACATATATTTATCCTCTTGTTCATAAAAGACTTTCTACATGTTCTGCAAAATGACTTATAAAGAATAGTTTTTACTTAATCATCTGGTTGATCAGCTACTCTCTTTCCATGTGAAAATGTAGAAACTGAAGGAATGACCTGCCACGTGGATCAGTGGGGAGAAGTACAGGAGAAGTTCCAGGGGTAAGACTCCAGATTCAAACTGTTTAGAATTGTGATCCATGTGTACAAAAGAAGTTTAAAAAGGTGAGGTTGATTGCCATACCACAAACGTTCCCAAATCTCACCATAAAGTTTGTTACTCACTCATATTGTTGGGTTTTCCTGGTGACTCAGCTGGTAAAGAATCTGCCTGCAATTCAGGAGACCTGGGTTCGATCCCTGGGTTGGGAAGATCCCCTGGAGAAGGAAAAGGCTACCCACTCCAGTATTCTTGCCTGGAGAACAGTCCATGGGGTCACAACGAGTCGGACACAACTGAGCGCCTTTCTCTTTCACTTTCACTTTTGTGTAGTATCAATATGATTGATAAGATGGCTGTGTTCCAAACAAGGTTTAAAGGTTTCAAGGACCCAAGCTGTTTTTTCCTGTTGCTCTACTATCTTCAACACAAGAAGATATTGATTTGGCTATTCACTGCCTCAAAGCAACCCCCACCTTCCCCACCCCCCCAGCTTCGATGGCCTATAACAACCACTGCTTTATTTGCTGATGGTCCTGCAATCTGATCTGGGCTCAGCTGAACACTTCTGCTGGCCTTGACAGAGGTCACTCATAAGACTTCACTCAACTGGGAAGTTGTCTGGAAGCTGGATTGAGCTGAGACACTGGGACAGCTAAGCTCTTCTCACACTCCATGTGGCCTCTCCAGGTGGTCTTTCCAGTAGAGTAGCCACAGTTAAGACATGGTGGTTCCAGGGTCCCAAGAATGCAAAAGTGGAAATCTCCAGGACTTCTTAAGTCTTAGGTCCAATATTATCTCACCGTCATTTCTGCCATGTTTGATTGATCTGCCATGTTTGATCTGCCATGTTAAGGCAGATCGCAGAGGTGATCAGAACTGAAGAGCAGGGGACACTCGGGCATGAATATTGAGAAGTGTGGCCCATGCCTGGGGTGACCTCATGTAGCTTTGAGAGATGTTGTCTCCAGGTTTTTATGGGCCAAGGCTAGAAATGAAGCCTATCACTTCCTCCTGCAGTCCATTGCTTAGAGTTTAGTCATATGACCTCTACTCTGTGCAAAGGAGACTGGGATGGGTCATCTAGCTGAGAGCCCATGAAGAAGTCTTTGTGCAGCCTGTGAGTCTTTTCCTTTATTTCTATCGCTCCATGACCACACCTGTAAAATGCAATTGTGGGAGTGAATACATACCACATGTATAGTGCATATCACCTAATACATGCTCAGTATTTTCAATTATTGTTATTATTTTCTGTTTTGCAATGAATATTTGATTTTATTCTGTTTAAATCAGCACACATGGCAATGGATGCCATGCTGAGGAATCTGAACTTTATCCATGAGCTAAAGAGGAGACATCAGAGGGTTTTAAGCAAAACGGTGGTATCATCAGAAGTGTGTTCACTCCAAAAGTTTGAGAGTGCTTCTATAATATTTTTGCCCTGAAAGTGCAAAACTGGGAATTTCACAAGACATTGTCTCTTGAGATTATTTGAGATTAGCCACTTGAAGAAATGCTCACTTTCTCATGAAATATTTATGGACCTGACAGTGTATGTCTCCATCAAATGAACAGGCCACTCCAGGCTTAGGTAACTGTACTCATTAAATCACTGTGTCTATTTCTTACTGAACACCATGACATGGCTCCGACTATGGCTGCTTGTGAACCATGGCTTTGTCTTCCAGCCAATTTCATAGAAAAACCTTAATATAATTGGGATCACAGCTGCATTACTTATGAGCTGTGAATTTGGGAGTAAGTTACTTAACCTCTTGAGCTTCTGTTTTTCATCTATTATATGGGGATAAAAATATAAACTACTTTTTAAAATTCTTTCATCGGTTAAATGAGTCAATGCCCATAAAATGTTTAGAACAATATCTGACACTTAATAAGGACTCACTGAGGATTACAGGCTGCTTCTATCTATTCACAAACTGAAAGACCACTTGCCAAACAATGACAAATGAATCTTATACTTATCATTTCCATGCAAAGTATTATATTAGATAACTTGATTGGTGGGTCTAAATTCCATAAATGAGTATTCAGATTACATGAACCTTATTCACTATCTGCTGAAATCATGACTTTTCAACATCTGAGTTTTGAGGGTAATGGGGGTGAGGGTATATGCTACAACAGGTAAATTTTCACTCTGAATTTCTCTGTAAGTGTAATTGTTCTAGTAAAGAAAAACATCTGATGTATTTTATTGTTTTTAAATTCTTTCCTCTCACTAAAGAAATATCGGGAGCAACAGAAGCTGTGTGTGGCTTATATCAAGTGATGATTAACCTCACAGAATCCCAGTAAAAAATGTACCGAGTCCCTAAATTTTGAGTCAGTAAGCTCTTCCATGAAATCATTTCTCAGTTTGTCAGTTATAATCACAGTGATTCTTTTGTTGGAACTCACTGGCGACCACAGGAGAACTATAACTTCATATTGACTGGAAAACAAAGATGTCTTTTTGAGTTATTTTTGGTTCAGTGCCATGTGGAATACATGGAGATCAAGGTAATTAGTGATCAGGATATGTTTTTAATCTTTCCTTTTCTTTCTGCTCTTCAAGGCTGTCTCCCCGCTGCCCCCACCCCCAACCTGCACCCTCTTAAACAGGGCCACAGTGGTTACACCCACTCTGACCTCCACACCCCCGTGCAGGAAATGAACAACTTCTCAAGGACTATTGTTTCACAAAGAGCGTAAAATTCAGAGCATGTGTTGTGCTTCAGTATAAGGGAGAATGAAACCTTTTTGTTTTTTTAATGTTTTTTTTTTTTACTAGTGTTAGAAAAATGAAGAAGTCAGTGTTTTTAAAATGGAATGTAAGAATTGAGACTTTATCCTAAACAAAGAAAACACCCTATGTGCTTTATCATGCTCTCAGAGGTTTTACCCGAGGCTTCTGTCATTCTTTGGTTGATTCCTAATAAGGACAGTTTGCACAGTTACAGTCCAATTACCATTTGTAGATCCCTGTGGAAAAGGGGATTTTTTTAGAGGAATCCTTTTCTAACTCCAGAATATCTCTTCAAAATAGTCTTATTAAAATAAAAATCAGGAAATCCAGTTTCAATTTCTCTGCATTCTTTTTGTTCCTCCCCCTTAGCACTGCTTTCACACACACACACACACACACACACACACTCAGTCACTCGCACACTCACTCACTCAGCGACACAGCCTGCCTCCATTCTGAAGGGACAGGAACTTCTCAATGGTCCGATGAAAAGATAGCATTTTTTTTTTTTTTTTTTGGTCCCGAGACGTATGGTAGCGGAGGTCTCTCGCAACAAAAGGTATCGTGGGAGTCACAGCTATGCCAGCTGGGCCATTTCTCAGACACTCGCTGCAATCTGCCATTTCAGGATGTATTTTTCATCAAAAAAATAATTTTTTTTAAACAGACTCAAGTTCCTACTCCAAGCTTAGCTCAGTGAAATTAGAGAGGACAGCAAAGACACAGCTGAATGTAATTCATGGGTAAGCAATATAAATATCTATACTTCCTCTTTTCCAGATTATTGTGATATAATGTTGTGATTCTTCCACATTTGTCTTGTGATTTGGGAAGAAAAGTGGATTGATCAGTGTCTGAGATGTGTGACAGCTAAGTCTGCCTGTGCCAATGGAGATTTATGGGAACATTATTTTTAGATTGATTGATGATATTGGAGCAGCTTGAAATGAGCAAATCGGACCAGAAAGGAGCATGCCGTGATGAAGTGAATATGGGCTGATTTCTACAAAGATTCAGCACAGGCTGTTTTCAGGTCTGAAAGGGTAAAGTAGCTTATTTCCCCCTCTAGACTTCTTGAACTCAAGGCAATATTTTAGTTGCGGTGGCTATGATAAATATGGGCTTTGCAGAACAGCTCAGACATTAGATAAGCCTAATCATAAATCAAATGTGCTCTGCTTTATAAAAGAGTAAAACCTTAAGCTTTAGGATTTTTACATAATCTCTGGTTTATACTATTACAAGAGTATGTCTCAGAATGAAAAGATTTGGTGGTGGAAAAGGTAGAATGTGACTCTTACAATGCAGATCCCACTGCTACTGCAGGGGTCACCTAACTTCTTTGGATTTTTCTTTGCTCCTTTGTAAAGGTAGGGATCAGATTGATTCATCAGGAGAAGTGGTGAAATACATATGGTTGTGAGTGTCTAGATTCTGGAATCTACATCCCGGCTTCAAATTCCAATTCTGCCATTTACTAGGTGCGTGATCTTGACTCATCTGAAATATGGGGATAATAATGGTAACAAAGTTCTTAGAGTTGTTGTAAGAATTACATGAGTTAATATAAATAAAGGACTTAGAACAGTAGCTAGCAGAGAGTGGACAATGTTAGCCATATCTCCAAGGTCCAATCCATCTCTGGAGGTCTGTCATTCTAATTTCAGTGAACTAAATTTAATTATAGAAAGACAAGCAAAACCATCAGCTGCTGGAGCTGTCATTGAGAAGTTTCTAATTCCTGCAAAGGTTTCCATTTTTCCACACCCTTGGGATCTGTGCAGGCTCTTTTATCTCTTCCCCATCCAAGATTCAAGTGAAGCTTAAAACTCAGAATTAAATTGGTGGCTGGTAGACAAGTCCACAATTCAACTCAGGATACACAGAGATGAAACTGGCCTTTTGTTCTGACGTTTTTGCCTTTGGGAACTTCGAATATGTGGCTGTGTCTCTTCCTTGCCAAAGGTTTTTTCCACTGGAAACAAGATGTATGTGATGAGTGACATTTGAGAGTTTTTTGTTTGTTTGTTTATTGTTTTTTGAGTGGTGGTAGCACAGCACTGGGTTTCAAAATGTTCATTTCAATTTTGGTTTATCAGTAATCCAGACAAATAGGCCATTTGCAGAGAACCACTTTTATTTCACTTCAGCTTTTACATACTTTACAATATCCCCAAGTCTTACTGTGTCATATGATCTCTTTATAGGTTCTTTGGGATGTTGCCCAGAGAAACAAAATCTTAGGAGAGGAGAATGATGATCCCAAAGAGAAACCCTAATCATAGGCGTGCCTTTACTTTTAGTCTAGTCCAGGGGCCAGCAAACTTTCTCTATAAAAAGTCATATAGTAAATATTTCCACCTTGACAGGCCAGACAGTCTCTGTTAGAACCACTCAACTCCGCCATTGTAGTGTGAAAGCAGTTGTAGACAGTTCTGAAAGGAATGACTGTGGCTATGTGCCAATAAAACTTTATTTGCAAAAACAATCAGTAGATGGGATTTGGTTCACAGGCAGTAATTTGCCAGGCCCTGGCTTGTCATCATCCCCATTTCATAGATTAGGAAAACAAAGCATGGGGAGAGAAAATAAGCTTGTGAAAAGCCACATGGCTGGAAAGTGGCAGAACTGGGACTCAAGCCCAGGCAGCCAAGCTTGCCAACCTTTGCTTTTAGCCACTGCCCCAAGCTGCCTCTGTGTCAACTCATCCTTGTCTGGGATGCTCATCTCCTGAAATCTGCCTGACTCATTACCTCACCTCCATAAGAGTTAGTTCAAATATCACCTTCTCAGTAAGGTTGCCCTGGAAACCTTCTCAACATTCCTGATGCCCCTCACTTTCCTCTACCTTCTCTTTTTCTTTGGGGCTTATCACCTTATAACTTGCTATGTAATCGACTCATTGATTATGTTTATTTCTTATCAGTTTCCTCCACTGGCCTGGACACTCCATGACAGGAGAGCTCTTTGTTTTGTTCCCCAATGAATCCACAGTATCTAGAATGGTGCCTGGCTTATCAAAGGTGCTCGTTAATATTTGCTGAATGAGTGAAGTTCATTTTTCCATCATGTTACTCTAACATATTTTGGCACCTTTTGTACTAGCAATCAATAGCTAATAGACTAAGGCAAAAAGTAAAAATGCACTGTTATACCAACCAAATGTTCAGAATTTTCTAAAGTTTCTGCTTTTGAAAAAAATGCAGAATAGATAAATAATACAAAAAATTAAGCGAGATATGCTGCTACATCACTTCAGTTGTGACTGACTCTGTGTGACCCCATAGACGTCAGCCCACCAGGCTCCCCCGTCCCTAGGATTCTCCCAGCAAGAACACTGGAGTGGGTTGCCATTTCCTTCTCCAATGCATGAAAGTGAAAAGTGAAAGTGAAGTCGCTCAGTTGTGTCCGACTCTTTGCGACCCCATGGACTGCAGCCTACCAGGCTCCTCCATTCATGGGATTTTCCAGGCAAGAGTACTGGAGTGGGTTACCATTTAGAAGTATTAAATATTCTTAAAGATCTGTTGAGAAGGAGTGTTTGAAGAATCAAGAGAAGAAGAATTAGCAAAAGTTATTTTGTTGAGTTCATAAAGGAATAACCTCTTTGAAGAGTCCAAACAGGAGTGTCGCAGCTATGCAAATACCCTCAACTTTGCCCGGAAACTCATGAGGAAGGGATTTCCTTGTCATTGGAGATGTGTTTATTTTGGAGTTATAAAGAACTAGGCAGCCTTTTTCAGAAATGTTGGTTGTGAGCCTGGTATTTAAACTTACGCCATACTTCAGCAAGTATTAATTATTAGTAAATGACAGGTGGCCACAGTAGAAAACAAAAGAAATTCAGCCCCAGGCATGGTTTATCTAAGTGGCATGCCAGTTTTCCCACCCTTAACTTACTGATCTGGTCTTTTCTTCTGCTTCTCACCTATGTGGAATCACAGTTCAGCTGTGCATGCATGCATGCTAAGTCGCTTCAGTTGTGTCTGACTCTATGCAACACTATGGCCTGTAGCCCACCAGGCTCCTCTGTCCATGGGATTCTTCAGGCAAGAATATGGAATTGGTTGCCATGCCCTCCTCCATCTTACTCATAGTGGAATCGTTTATTCATGAATTCAACATACATTTCTTAAGAGTTTTTGGTATCACTAAAACTGCTAAGTTTTTGAAAGGGAGGCCAATTTAGAGGAATGATGGTTAAAATTAATTATAACTTTGTGTGTGTGTAAACATGCTAGTCACTCGGTCCAGTCTGACTCTTTGCGACCCTTCAGGCTCCTCTGTTCATGGAATTCTCCAGGCAAGGATACTCAAGTGGGTTGCCATTCCCTTCTCCAGGGGATCTTCCTAACCCAGTGACCAAACTCTAGTCTCCTACATGGCAGGCAGATTCTTTACCATCTGAGCCACCAGTGAAGTCCAATTATGACTTTAATTACCATGTATTCAGGGCTTGCTGGGAACTCATACATACTCAGCAAGCAATTCACTTGCATTGTCTCATACCATCACTACAAACCTGGGAGTAAGTCTTATTCTTTGCTCCATCTTATTTATGAGAAAACTGAGGCTTAGAGATATTCTGAATCAAGCCAAAGATCTCATAACCATATGAATCCAAGTCTTTACTGCCATCCCAGTGGGTCTCAATCTTTATTGTGCAAAGATGAGAATCTCCTGAGGATTCTGGTTTATGGCGAAGGTACTTGGGTCCTGTTCCTTGTGACCCTAATTCCCTGAATCTGCCTTAGAGCCCCAAAACCTACATGTTGACAAGAATCATCTGCCCAGGTAATTCCACTGCCCCAGGTCTACAGACCATATTTTGAGCAGCCTTGCATCACTTCTTGTTGGCTCACTGGGCTTTGGGAAGTTTACAGTTGGATGAGGTTAAAGAGATGCTGCAATTAGAGACTAGTCTCCAGGGCATAAGAAAACAATGTGGTATAGACCAAAACCAAAATTATTTCAATCAATTTTATTTCATGGGAAAATCAAGTCTGTTTGTAAAGATGCGATTTAGCTCAAAAGAATGACTTTTCTGAATAAATCACAGATATTAGATGGTTGGTTTTTCAGTTTGCCTTTTGCTTCTTTTTTCTCAATGTGGAGACATATACTTCTGGTGGGAAGGAAATCTCTTTAGTTAATGCTTTCGGTGATTTGTTCTCCAATTAATGAAGATTTGAGGCTTTTTTGTTTGTCTCTTTTAAATTGGCTTGTGGTGCTTGTGCTTCTTAATGCTAATTCTAAATAACTTCTAGGATTCTGCTTGTTTATTTATATGATATACAGAATAATACATGTATAACATACATAATCATGGATAGCAGGCATAAGGGTATATATAAGGGTGCATACCTTTGATGATAAACAAAACTGATACATGAGTGTTAATATCTTCTGACACCATCATTTTAAGGAGATTGTGTGTGATTTGGACCTAAGAGCAGACCTAACTTATGCTAGGCCAGGTTCTCTCCATCTCTGTATCATAAACATTTGGAGCCAGGTAGTTCTTCATTGTGGGCACAGGGGGCTATCCTCTGTATGGTAGAATGTCGAGCCAATCCCTGATGTCTACTCACTAGTTGCCAGTAGGAAACCCCACCCGAGAGTCCTGATAGCCAAAAATGTTTCCAGAAATTGCCAAATGTCCCCTGAAGGGGCAAAATCACCCCCAAGAATCACTCTGCTATATCCTTTTGTTACCCTTTATTAATGCTGTCCCATGGTATCCCAGAATAAAATCAAGGTCTTTTGTCTATCCAGAAACATTGGGTCACTTTCAACCTCACATTTATGAAATGAAAGCAAATTAGAAATCTTCCACTTTCAATCTAAAAGAAAAAAATCCTGTGACAACCTCTCAAAAACTGGATCTGGAGAGCCTTAAAATGAGTCATCCACTTAGGAGATAAACAGTCACCAAAGAAAAATGCTGGCCTGGAGTGTGTATTTCAGAATTGAGGAACAGCCAGAAACATTCTAGGCTGTGCTGGTGGGCTTTGGCATGCTTCTGGGTGCTTGTTTATTGCTTCGTGGCCCGTGTAGTGAGTGTCACAAGGCAACATTTGACCTTTGTGTTTGTGTCTTCCTGCTCATAAGAGATCTGATGTGTGAGTGTGAGTGTCATAGTTTCATTATTCCACAGGTCTGATATTCTTACACTTATTTTCTGCCCTCATATACTGGCATTTGGGGGCTCATCTACAGGCTTTGTTTCAAAAGACTGTTTCTTAGCAATTTATTCAAATCCAGAAGATATTCTCCCTCATAGACACATTATTACATGAGTTGGTGAGGTTCCAATTTCCTATTGGACTCATGATGTACCTTATTCATGTAGTCCTTAGACTGACAGATATTTATTATTTGTGAATTATTTCTTCTTCAGTGATAATTATTTGCCAGGTACTATCTTGGGTACTGGGAACACCAAGGTCAGTAAACCAGACAAGGCTCTTGCTCTCATGAATCTAGCTGATATATATAGCTCATGATGCAGGGTGCTAGGGACTGGGTCTTGGCCACGTGAGAGTAGATGCCAAATAAATATGCATAGGATCCAATCTCTTTATACCAAGGGTTGGCAAACTACAGTCAGTGGGCCAAATTGTTTTTGTATGACCTCCATGTCTAGAATGGTTTTTGCATTTTTAAATGGTTGAAAAAAGTCAGAAGAATATTATTTTGTGACTTGAAAATTATATGATATTAGAATTTTAGTGTCTATGACTAAAAGACACTTACTCCTTGGAAGGAAAGTTATGACCAACCTAGACAGCATATTAAAAAGCAGAGACATTACTTTGCCAACAAAGGTCCGTCTAGTCGTCTAGTCAAGGCTATGGTTCTTCCAGTAGTCACGTATGGACGTGAGAGTTGGACTGTAAAGAAAGCTGAGCGCCGAAGAATTGATGCTTTTGAACTGTGGCACTGTAGAAGACTCTTGAGAGTCCCTTGGACTGCAAGGAGATCCAACCAGTCTATCCTAAAGGAGATCAGTCCTGGGTGTTCATTGGAAGGACTGATGCTGAAGCTGAAACTCAGCCACCTGATATTTGGTGGCTCAACTTTGGCCACCTGATGCGAAAAACTGACTCATTTGAAAAGACCCTGATGCTGGGAAAGATTGAAGGTAGAAGGAGAAGGGGACAACAGAGGATGAGATGGTTGGATGGCATCACTGACTCAATGGACATGAGTTTGGGTAAAATCCAGGAGTTGGTGATGGAAAGGGAGGCCTGGCATGCTGCAGTCCATGGGATCTCAAAGAGTCGGACACAACTGAGCGACTGAACTGAACTGGTGACTAAAATTTTATTGGAACTTTTGTTTACATGTGGTTTATGGCCGCCTTTGTGCTGCATTGGCAGATCTGAGTAGTTGTAACAAAGACTATATGAACCACAGGCCTGAAATATTTACTATGTGTAACTTTCTAAAATTCTAGTTAGTGGGAAAAGTGCTTTCAGGATTCCAGTCTTGGAAACTTTACAGCTTAAATCATTGGTGGGATACCTATAGTGTGAAGCAGCACTTTAGCACCAGGAGATAAAAATCTGACAGGTCTTGATCTCCCTTCTACAGTGTTTGGGAGCTTATTGTCATCTGAACTCAGTCCCCTTGACCTCACCAACATTCTCTTCTAATGCTCCCTCCTATTCCTTCTCTGTTAGTTTCCTATTTATTGCTGATGTGACAAATTATCATAAATTGAAAGCATCAGAAATTTAATGTCATACAGTTTTGGATGTCAGTCTCACTCCACTGAGATCAAAGGCTGCATTCCTTTTGGGGGCTCTGGGGGAGAATCTGTGCCTTGCCTTTTCTAGCTTTTAGTAGCTGCCTACATTTCTTGGCTTATGGCTCTTTCCTCCATCTTTAAAGGTGTCAGCCTAGTATCTTCAAATCAATCTCTCTCTCTCTCTCTCTCTCTCTCTCTCTCTCACACACACACACACACACACACACACACAGCCACCTCTTCCTCCCTCTGGTAAGGACTCTTTGATGACATTGCATTCGTCTGGATAATCCATAATAACCTCACTGTCTCAGGATCCCTTAACTTAATCACATCTACACAGCCCCTTTTGCCAGGTAAGGTAACACAGTCACAGGAATTAAGAGGTGGCCATCTTTGGGGGCAGGGGCTATTATTCTGGCTGCCACACCTTCTGTCTAGCAACTCCGCATTATACTTCTCTCTGCCTCCGCAGAACGGACTGCAGGCTGAACAGCATCTCTCAAGCTTTGTATCCACCAGCCAGGATGTTGTAGTGGCTAAGATTATAGGCTTTCATCTCTGAGGGTCAGGTTCAAGTCATTTGTTGTTGTGGTTGTTGAATGAATGAGGTTATGGCATCACTGCATTTGTTCAATAAAAGAAAGCAGAACACGCTTACTGCTGGGTGCCTTAAAGCTCACATTTTGTTTCAGAAAATCACATCTTCTGGTAAAGTTGCATCTTTCTTTGGTGGTAGTGAATGTCTTGAATTTTCTAGGGAGAGCAGACTTACTAGAACCCAACCCGAATCTGGTCAACATTTGACCACAGTGATTCTCAATCCTGATTGCGTGGGCCAATCAGAAAACCATATATATGCTCAATATATGTGCTCAACTGCAGAGCAGATACTGCACCAAAACTTCTGTGAGGTCATTAGTCTAGTCTCTGTCTTTGCTCATATTTGACAGTTTTCATAATATAAAGGCAAATATATTTTACACACATAAGCACTGTGATTCTGGGGATTCTAGGAAGAGGCAACCAGGAGATGTGGAAAGCTCATTGACTGCCCCCCCACACACACACTAGTCTGTATGGTTCCCATGGGCACCGCATCTGGGGACTCTGTCCTAAGCTGTAGCAACCTGAATGAAGAAGTGAGGAGGCAGGAAAAAAAAAAAAGCTGATTTTAGACTTCATTGAGAATGCTTCATTGAGAATACTCTGATTTGAACTTTAGGATAACTTGCATAAACCTTGGATGAATGTTTTGAGAAAAAGTTCTTTAATTTTAAGAGATGATGTGGATTGAGACAAGGAAGGTGGATGCATTCGACTAAGTATCCTAAGTCCCCTACATATGAAAGAGCTCTGTTCCAAGATTGAGATCATAAGTCCAGTTTATTTGTTAAGTTCAACAAAGTTAGCCTAGGTGCCCAACTAACACAGTTGGCTATATAGTACTGTGCTGTAATAAGTTTATAATACTTTTCACACAAATAATACGTAAAAACAAACAAACACACAAAAAATAGCAAGCTTTTATGTTTGCCTCTGGACATCCTGGACTTGAAATAAAGATATTGTACTACTGTACTCTATACAGTTGTTGTTATTTAGTCTCTCATTTGAGTCTGATTCTGCGACGCCATGGACCATATCCCACCAGGCTCCTCTGTCCATGGGATTCTCCAGGCAAGAATATTGAAGTGGGTTGCCATTTCCTTCCCCAGGGGATCTTCCTGACCCCTGGATCACTAAATTATCATACCTTAAAAAGCAATCCAACTGTAATTCTAAGACATGTTTGCAGCTTTCCCAGCCATTGTGTTGTGACATTTCCTTGACTCTATGTGTGCTTGGCTCTGAAATTAGACATCTTTTTCTCAAAATGTCTCTACTGCATTAAGGATAAAAATTAAAATGAAGAATACTGTTCTAGGTCATTTAGACCAGTCACACACCTCCTGACTTTATCGCAAGATACTGTGAAAGAATATGGGTTTAGCCTGTGAGTTGTGTTCATTTTATAATTTCCCCAAAATGAACCTCATGTTTCCAACTTAAAAAAAACATGTTGAAATTGCACGTACTTAATTTGAAACACAGTCATGAAAAATTCACAATGGTGGAAATATAAACTGGGAACACTGAGAAAATTGGGACCTAGGGGAAGATGGAGATTATTTGATGTATTATGACTGCTGATTGGCAAGTAGTAGCAAAAGACAATGGGATGGTGGAGAGGATGAAGGGTGATGAACTGAAGTAGCCCATACAGACTTTTCCAAGTCTGAATGAACTCTTTCGGCTTCAATTATTCAAGTTTCTGGTACATTATGTTTGTGATTATGAAACAACTTGGTCCATTACCCATAATCAAAAATGTAACTGAATGATATTTTTAAGATGCCACACATTTGATAATACACAGCTTTTGAGATGTCTTCATAGTCCCTCTTCATTTATTATTTGATAACTTTCTCTCCTAGGAACATTGTTTTTTCAGCCATGTCCTAAGGATGGGGTTAAGAACCAGTTGATTCTGGGGACAGTTTCATCTCCTTTGAGAAATGACGTTTCCAAAGCCTGATCAATGCAGTTGCTGTGCTTTCAAGAAAGTGCCCCATTCTTTCCTCTTTCTGGGTTTGTCTGTAGCCTTCTCTGGAACCATCAGCTGCTGCAAGAACTAAAGTTGCAGGAGATAGCAACTCCATACATTCAAGTCTTTACAAATAGACCAAGCCTTTTCTCCCTTTTGGCTAATAATTCCAAATTTTCCAAAGAAGTTACAAATTCTACAAAGTTAAGAGTCATGGGCTATGATGTATAATGGACTCAGAGGAATTTAAAACACCACACTTCATTTTTTATTATGCTAAGTGTAGTCATTTGTGAACAGTTTCCAAAACTATGTATTACTTGATTGCAAAGGGACTATTGTAGTTGAGAGAAGACGAAGACTCAAGAAAGATGTAAACTGGCCAGCTTCTGTTTTGCCAGATTTGGGAATGTGTTTTATTTATTTATTTTTAGAGATAAAATATCACTTTCAAAATTTGAACATCTTTTTTCTCCAGATGCCCCCCCCCACACACTCACACACACACACACCAGACCTAATTCCTTTCTGCTCATTCTCATCTTGGTGATTTAGTGTATCATCCTCCCAGTTGCTCAAACCAGAAATGTTTAAGTCATCCTAGATTGCCCCTTCTCAACCCCCCACTAGATACAGTTTGTCCCCAAGCATCTTTGTGATTCTAAGTATCTCTCCATCTATTCCAATTTCAACCAGCATCCTACCTAGTCCAGTGTCTTTTCTGATCTCTGCATCTTCGGCTTGCTTTCTCCCTCAATTCCTATAGAACTAACTGTGTTTCCAGTCACCTTTCCCTTATGCATATCTGATCATGTTCCTCTCTTAACCAAGGTTCCTTAATGACTAGCCATCACTGGCTGAGTAAAATCCTACAGAGATAGCTCTCTAGGAACTGGCCCTGATTTCTACGTGGCTTTACCTCCTGCTCTTTCCTTTCTTCTAGCCTTGTAATTTCCCCCAAACAAGCCTGTTCTCTCAAATTCATTTGCCTTGGCACCCACTGATTTTTTTTTCAATGTTGCATTTCTACTGAGCAAACCCTTACTCCTCTTATTCAACTTCAAGCCTCCAGTGAAACACTGCCTTCTTATAAAGCTTTCCTTCATCCCCAGATTGATATCAAAGCCTTTTATTCTAGGCATCCCATTGCATTTGGCTCTTACTTCTAATATCACAATCTCTGTATTTCATGGATTGAGTGTGTTCTTCGTACCACAATTCAACTCCTTAAGGACAAGGACTGTTGTCATTTTGATAATCTCAAGCCTAGCACTGTTTTTAGCATGTAATAGGTGTTCATTACATTTTGTTCAAATTAATTATGCAGCAGGACATTTGTTGTTGTTTACTCACTCAGTCGTGTCTGACTCTTTGCAACCCCCATGAACCCCATGAACTATAGCCTGCTAGGTTCCTCTGTCCATGAAATTTTCCAGTCAAGAATCCTAGAGTGGGTTGCCAGTTCCTTCTTCAGGAGATCCTCGCAACCCAGGGATCGAACCTATGTTTCCTGCTTTATATGCAGATTCTTTACCACTGAGCCACCAGGGAAGCCCTGGAGGACATAGTAAATTAAAAAAATGTATCTTGTAGGGATTGGTTTATTTTACTTGAGCCATAAACTATTATACATAGGTTGGCAAATTGTGGCCCATTGTCTAAATCCAGCCTTCACCTTCTTTTGTAAATGAAGTTTGATTGGCACACAGCCATACCCATTCACTTATAAACTATGGTTGCTTTCATGCCACAAAGGCAGATCTGAGTAGTTTTGACAGAGACCACGTGGCCCACAAAGCCTGAAGTATTTACTTTCTGGCCTTTTACAGAAAAAGATAGCCAACCCCTGCTACCGATAACAGAGCCATTGGAGGGCATATATTTTAAATGCCTTTAAAGAATAGGTATGTAATTCCATTTTGACACTTCAGGTAGCAGTGGGCTCCATTTGATACCTAAACTTCATATTTAAAAATCACCGGCGAGTTCCAATGCAGGGGACCTGAGTTCAATCCCTGGTCGGGGAACTAAGATCCCACTTGCTTTGTGGTAAAGCCAAAAAAAAAAAAAAAAAAATAACCAACTCATCTGGAACTTCCCATCTGGGATGCACTCGTGTGTGCATGTTTAATGAAACATAGCCTTCCCTGTGAGGTCTTTCCCAGCGGCTCCCCCCCACCCAATCTAACACTGTAAATCTTTGTCCTCTGCTAACACTGCCAACCCCTTCCCTGCTTTATTCCCCCATCCTTAGCTGTTGTTATTCAACATACTATATTCTTTGCTTACCCTGCTTTATTTTCTACTCCTGCCAAAGTGGTGCAGTGGTAAAGAATCCACTGGCCAAGGAAGAGACACGGGTTTGATCCCTGGGTAGAGAAGATCTCCTGGAGAAGGAAATGACAACCCACTCCAGTATTCTTGCCTGGAAAATCTCATGGACAGAGGAGCCTTGCGGGCTACAGTCCATGGGGTCACAAAGAGTCGGACACGACTGAGCAACTGAGGATGCACACCAGAGTATGACGTCTCCATTTGCTAAAACAATGAATAAATCAATCAGTGAAATCCCAGATAAAGAGGGGAAAAAATCCAAGAATTAGCATACTTCCATTTACTCTTTGGAATAAACCATTTAGGCAGCAATTTGCTACCAGTACAGAAGAAAGGTGTCTTAATAGTCTCTGGGGCCAGTCTTTCTGTCTCTCTTCTTTCAGGTGAATAATTAATGACGGTGATGAACTCTTTGGGGACTCCTTAATGTTTCCCGCATCCACAGCAAATCCCTGGCCGTGTCTGTGGGGCCCAACACTGTTCCTTCTCCCAGAACTTTTCTTGATTGTTGAGGAAACAATAGCTACCTCATCAAAGCGGTTGTACCCTGGCTGATATCTGTGATTCCTAGGAATTCCTTCTCTGTGAGGGGACATTAGGTTTCAGAGGACTGCGAGGTGTTGTTTCTTATGTCATCACTTTCTCACTGTCTGTGTCAAGGGTAGAGATATTCACTCTCAGTGGAATCAGTGGTGTGTATGTGTGCACACAAACAAACCCAGGATTGTGGGAATCTCTGCTTTGAGTCTTTGATGTGGAGTATTTTCACATCACATGTCTATATGTATATGTACTTTTTATCGATCATACCTGTATACTTACAATGATGAAAATAACTCATTAGACTGCTATAAAATAGAAACCCAGTGGTTACAATTTAGCATAGAATTTAAAAGCCTAAGTCTTTTTAGCTTAAGTCCTGGTTGATTTCAAGTCTTTTAAGGTTTACAATTTGGGGGAAATTACTTAACCTTCTTAAGCCTCAATTAATCTATATTATATTTGTGTGCTGCGTTTGCTCAGTAGCTTCAGTCATGTCCAACTCTTTGTGACCCCATGGACTGTAGCCCGCCAGGCTTCTCTGTCCATGGGATTCTCCAGGCCAGAATACTGGAGTGGGTTGCCATGCCCTCTTCCAGGAGATCTTCCCGACGCAGTGATCTAACCCACATCTCCTGCATTGCAGGTGGATTGTTTACCCAGTGAGCCACCTGGGAAGCCATATTATATTTATACATACTATATATTACTATAATATCAACATAATGTATCCTAAGTAAACATTGTGATAATGTATCATAAGTATATATTATATATAATAATAATGCATTGTGTCATATATTATAAATATACTAGATTGTATTATTATATAGTTGTTATTAAATATTATACAAGATAAGGTCAGAAACGCTAACTGCCTCTTAAGGTTGTCTGAAGGAGTAACTAAAAATCCCTTGACACCATCACTGGTACACGGGAGGCTATCAACATATGTTTCCATTCCCATGTCTAGCGTGCATGATGGCAATTCAGTTCAGTCACTCAGTTGTGTCTGACTCTTTGTGACCCCATGCACACCAGACTTACCTGTCCATCACCAACTGGAGCTTGCTCAAACTCATGTCCATTGTGTCGGTGATGCTATACAACCATCTCATCCTCTGTCATCCCCTTCTCCTCCTGCCTTCAATCTTTCCCAGCACCAGGGTCTTTTCCAATGAATTAGTTCTTCACATCAGGTGGCCAAAGTATTGTAATTTCAGCTTCAGCATCAGTCCTGCCAATGAATATTCAGGACTGATCTCCTTTAGGATGGGCTGTTTGGATCTCCTTGCAGTCCAAGGGACTCTCAAGAGTCTTCTCCAACACCACAGTACAAAAGCATCAATTCTTTGGCACTCAGCTTTCTTTACAGTCCAATTCTCATATCCATACATGACTACTGGAAAAAACATAGCTTTGACTAGACAGACCTTTGTTGACAAAGTGATGTCTCTGCTTTTGAATATGCTGTCTAGGTTGGACATGGCTTTTCTTCCAAAGAGTAAGCATCTTTTAATTTCATGGCTGCAGTCACCATCTGCAGTGATTTTGGAGCCCCCCAAAATAAAATCTGTCACTGTTTCCATCGTTTCTCCATCTATTTGCCATGAAATGATGGGACCAGATGCCATGATCTTAGTTTTTTGAATGTTGAGTTTTAAGTCAACATTTTCACTCTTCTCTTTCACTTTCCTCAAGAGGCTCTTTAGTTCTTCACTTTCTTCCATAAGGGTGGTGTCATCTGCATCTCTGAGGTTATTAATATTTCTCCTGGCAATCTTGATTCCAGCTTGTGCTTCATCCAGCCCAGCATTTCACATGATGCACACTGAATATAAGTTAAATAAGCAAGGTGACAATATACAGCCTTGATGTACTCCTTTCCTGATTTGGAACCAGTCCGTTGTTCCATATCCAGTTCTAACTGTTACTTCTTGACCTGTGTACAGATTTCTCAGGAGGCAGGTCAAGTGGTCTGGTATTCCCATCTCTTGACTTTGCATTCCAGGATGTCCGACTCTAGGTGAGTGATCACACCATCATGGTTATCTGGGTCATGAAGATCTTTTTTGTATAGTTCTTCTGTGCATTCTTGCCACCTCTGCTTAATATCTTCTCCTTTGGTTAGGTCCATATCTTTTCTGTCCTTTATTGTGTCCATCTCTGCATGAAATGTTCCCTTGGTATCTCTAATTTTCTTGAAGAGATCTCTAGTCTTTCCCATTCTGTCATTTTCCTCTATGAGGAAGGCTTTCTTATCTCTCCTTGCTATTTTTTGGAACTCTGCATTCAAATGGGTATATCTTTCCTTTTCTCCTTTGCCTTTCACTTCTCTTCTTTTCTAAGCTATTTGTAAGTTCTCCTCAGACAACCATTTTGCATTTCTTTTTCTTGGGGATGGCCTTGATCCCTGTTTCCTGTGCAATGTCATGAACCTCCGTCCATAGTTCATCAGGCACTCAGTCTATCAGATCTAATCCCTTGAATCTACTTGTCACTTCTACTATATAATCATAAGGGATTTGATTTAGGTCATACCTGAATGGTCTAGTGGCTTTCCCTACTTTCTTCAATTTAAGTCTGAATTTTGTAATTTTTGTAATATTTGTAAATAAGGAGTTCATGATCTGAGTCACAGTCAGCTCCCGCCCGGTCTTATTCTTGCTGACTGTCTAGAGCTTTCCCATCTTTTGGCTGCAAATAATATAATCCATCTGATTTCGGTATTGACCATCTGGTGATGTCCATGTGTAGAGTCATCTCTTGTGTTGTTGTACGAGGCTGTTTGATATTACCAGTGCATTCTCTTGGCAAAACTTTGTTAGCCTTTGCATGATGGCAATTAGCAGTAGTGTTTTCTGTTACTGAGAAATAAAAATGAAAAAGTTTGCATGTGTTCCCATAAAAGAGAGGAAGCAGTATCTTGAGGTATCTTTCCACATGGTTTTCTTTGTGTCATTTTATGAGATCGGGTGACCTAGAAGATTCTCCAGACTGGGATGTTTGCAATTGGCTGAGAAAATCCACAGTTAACCAAGAGTGGGTTGGATTTTAGGGACTGAGAGCTGATTTTGAAACACAAAAATGAAGTTTGCTTGACATTATGACCAATTGAGGGAGAGGCTGAGGTTTGTGAGTTGCAGATCACTATGTGACCGTTGATGTTTTCCCCTTTGGTCTGCAGGGTGATTTCACCTGGAACAGTATGTCGGGCCGCAGCGTGCGGCTGAGGTCAGTGCCCATCCAGAGCCTCTCAGAGTTGGAGCGAGCCCGCCTACAGGAAGTGGCTTTTTATCAGCTGCAGCAGGACTGTGACCTGAGTTGTCAGATCACCATTCCCAAAGGTAAGGCCCCATTTTGCCATTCCGTGGGGGGTGTTGCCTGCCAAACAAAAGCTCTGCCAGAGTTACAAGCTGCAGATTCGTCTCAGCCCCACCACAGATCCAGGAAGGAAGCTACAGCTCCTGGGTCATTGGCTGGCATTGGGGTCCAGTTTGAAAGATGTGTTCAATAGGACAGTTTACATGTCAACTAATATGTTTATTAAAAAGAAGATTGACTTGGAGCATTAAAGGGGAGAGCCATGTGCATCTCAACAGTCTACGTGGCTTCAGCACAACCAGTTAAAAAGAAGTTTCAAAAAAGTCAACTTAAAAAATTAGAAGAAAAACCATGTCTATCTCAATATGATTTCAAAATAACCAGTTAAATGGTTTAGCAATTCTGTTAAACACATCCTTTGACCTTATGCAAACCCAGAATCAGTTATTATACCAATGTTAACTCATTTTTATCCACCTGGCATTCTCTGTTAAGGTTCACCACTATAATGCTGAAGCCAGTGCAGACCTAGTTGTCTGATGTTTTTACAAACACAGATCCTGATTCTGGTAAAAATAGGAAACATATATTTGAAAGCCTTTGATCTGTAAAGCCTATTTCTGAATGTTTTCTATTTTCTATAAAGGCACTTTTTAATGTGTGTTAGCATATACAGAAAGGTAATTTGAGGTGAAGTGAAAAGCTGTGATTCTACACAAATAGAGTAAACCTGACATAAAAAGAGCGTTGGCTGCTGTGCCTAAAACTTATATAAAAAAGCTAGATTGCCTTGACAGATTTCAGTATCTGCAGAACTCCTCCTTTGTTTTCTTTTATTGAGGGATCGAAGGAATGCTTCATGAATAGTTATTCATAAAATAATATATATACCACATCTTCTTTATCCACTCATATGTTGTGAATACTTCAGTTGCTTCCATATCTTGGCAATTATAAATAATTCTGTCATGAAATATTGGGGTACATGTACCTTGGTTCACTGATAAAGAATCTGCCTGCTAATGCAGGAGACGCATGTTAGATTCCTGGGTCAGGAAGATCCCTTGGAGGAGGAAATGGCAACCCACTCCAGTATTCTTGCCTGGGAAATCCCATGGACTGAGGAGCTTGATGGGCTACAGTCCATGGGGTCACAAATAGTCGGACATGAGTTAGCAACGAAACAATTTGAATGTGTGTTTTTTTCTAGATATATACTCGAGTGGAACTGCTGGATAATATGGTAGTTCTATTTTTAGTTTTCTGAGGACCCTCCATATTATTTTCCACAGTGTCTGCACCAGTTTACATTCCCACAAATAGTGTTGAAGGATTCCCCTTTCTCCACATCCTCGCCAACATTTGTTGTTTGTAGACTTTGTGATGACATTCATTTGGCAGATGTGAGGTGATATCTCATTGTGATTTTGATTTGCATTTCTCTAATAGTTAGTGATGCTGAGCATCTTTTTATGTGCCTCTTGGCCATCTGCATTTCCCTTTTTGGAAAAATGTCTATTCAGGTCATCTGCCCGTTTTTTAGTTGGGTTATTTGTTTTCTTTAATGCTGAGTTGTATGAGCTGTTTTTGTATGTTGGATACATACACCCCCTTATTGGTCACATTGCAAAAATTTTCTCCCATTCCGTAAGTTGTCTTTTTTTTCCCCCTTCTTCTCTACTGCATGGCATGTGTGATCTTAGTTCCCTGACCAGGGATCTAACTTGTGCCCCCTGCATTGGAAGCATGGATTCCTAACCACTGAGAGTCCCCATAGGTTATCTTTTTGTTTTTTCAAGGGCAAAATTTTAAGTTTAATTACACCCTGTTTGTTTATTTTTGCTTTTATTTCTTCTGCCTTAGGAGATAGATCCAAGAAAATATTGCTCTGACATGTTGAAGAGTGTTTTGCTTATGAGCTTTATGATTTCAAGTCTTATATTTAGGTCTTTAATCCATTTTGAGTTTATTTTTGTATATGGCATGAGAAAGTGTTCTAATCTCATTTTTTTGCATTGGCTCTTTTAAAAAAAAATTATGTTTTATTTATTTTTGCTTGCACTGGGTCTTTGTTGCTGCCCCTGGGCTTTCTCTAGTTGTGGTGACTGGGGGCTACTCTCTAGTTGTGGCCTACAGGCTGCTCATTGCAGTGGCTTCTCTCATTGCAGAGCATGGGCTCTAGAGCACATGGGCTTCAGTAGTTGCAGTTTGTGGGCTCCAGAACTCAGACTCCATAGTTGTGGCGCATGGGCTTAGTTGCTCTGCAGCATGTAGAATCTTCCCAGACTAGGGATTGAACCCATGTCCCCTGCATTGGCAGGCAGTTTCTCTACCAGTGAACCACCAGGGAAGTCCTAATCTCATTTTTTTTACATGTAGCTGTTGAGTTTTCCCAGTACCACTTATCCAAGAGACTGTCTTTTCTCCATTGTGTATTCTTGCCTCCTTTGTCATAGACTAATTGACCAGAGGTGTGTCAGTTTATTTCTGGGCTCTATGTGCCTAATTCTGTATCAGTACCACACTGCTTGGATTACTGTAGTCTAAGGACTGGGAAGGTGATATCTCCAACTTTGTTCTTTATTCTCAAGATGGCTTTGGCAATCCCAGGTCTTGTGTGGTTCCATACAAATTTTAGGATTATTTGTTCTAGTTCTGTGGAAAGTGTCATGGGTATTTTAATAGGGATTGCATTAAATCTGTAGATTGCTTTGGGTAGTATGGCCATTTAAATAATATTAATTCTTCCAGTCCAAGAGCATGGGATATCTTTCTATTTCTTTCTATTATTTTCAGTTTTCTTCATCAGTCTTTTATAGTTTTCAGAGTATAGGTTTTTCACCTCCTTGGTTAAGTTTATTCCCAAGTATTTTATTCTTTTTGATGTGATTTTAAATGGATTTTTTTTTTTTACTTTTTTCTGATAGTTCATTATTACTGTATAGAAAAGCAACTGATTTCTGTATATTATTCTTGCATCCTGCTACTTTACTGAATTCATTGATTAGTTCTAATACTATTTTGGTGGAGACTTTAGGGTTTTCTATAGAAAATATCATGTCCTCTGCAAATAGTGGTAGTTTTACTTATTCCCGTCTAATTTGGATGCCTTTTATTTCTTTTCCTTGTCTGATGGCTGTGGCTCGGACTTCTAATACTATGTTAAATAGAAGTGGCAAGAGGGGCCACTTTTATTCTTTAAACTGGTATCTTGGACTCTATTGAAGGCCATGAAAGAGTTCAGGAGAAGACAGATGTAGGTTAGGCCAAGGGACTGGTGGGACAGGCACATTTCAGTGACTGATGCGTGGCTCCTGTGGCTTTTGCGTCATACTCTGATTCCCTGGGGGCTCAGACGGTAAAGCGTCTGCCCACAGTGCGGGAGACCCGGGTTTGATCCCTGGGTTGGGAAGATCCCGTGGAGAAGGAAATGGCAACCCGCTCCAGTACTCTTGCCTAGAAAATTCCATGGACGGAGGAGCCTGGGGGGCTACAGTCCATGGGGTCACAAAGAGTCAGACACGACTGAGTGACTTCACTTCACTACTTGACACCACAACCATAGCCAGTTCCTCCCAGGAGGAAATTCCTAGCCTTGTTATATCTTTTCATGCTAATGTGACACAGAGATCCTCACCTCAAGTAAGAAGAAAATCCCTTTGGCAGTTGGTGAAAAATGAGTACTAATCGCCATCAGGCCGGGTTGCTGCTTCTTCCTAGGACAATCTCATTCTGCCTCATCTTGTCTTTGTTTGGTTTTAAGGTGGAGACGAACCTGCCCTTGCTTCCCTATTAATTAACAAGATGGCCCAGGTGGGGTCCAAGAGCCCTGTCTCTGTTTTACAAGAATAGATGATCTTTCAGGTCCTAAGAAAAAATTTTAATAGAAATGTTGGCAAGCACAATTTATAGTGAAGGAAATGATGACTCTAAAAAGTTATGTGAAACCCAGATTTGAGACATATCAGATGAGATAACAAGAAATAAATATTCTTTGTAATTTTGTTTTCAAATCCGTTAATTTGATGTTTCTCTTTGTTCTTGCTCTTTAAAGAGTCCATTAAATAAATAACCTTTAACAAACAGAGAATTTTATGGAACTTATCGGCTAGAAGCTCTGTCTCCATTGCTTATTTCTGCGACAGTGTGGGTCCTAGTACATTCAGGGAAAGATTTGTTCTATCAAGATGTTCAAAGATGTTTGGGCTACAGGAGTTATTTTGACAGTTTCTATCAAAATGGGAGCTAATGATTTGCAAATCATCTCTTACTTATGAAAGAGAGAAGGAAGTGTGTGGCTGGGTGGGAAAAAACAGACATCACCCAAGCGTTCTAAAACTACTGTTTGGGTGAGATGATTATAGACATTGAATATTTACCAAGATCAAATGCATGGCTGGTGCTGAGAGCTGTGATGGCAGCTTTGGTCTGAGGATGGCTGCTTTTGTTCCATGCAAAAACCTAAGTGGAGGTTCTAAACAGAGTCAGAGTCACTGTATGAATTTACTCAGGAAAATAAATACAAATGCCACGGTCTAGAACCTAAACTAATGATATAAAGCCTACTGAGATAGTGGGTATAATGAAAATGGAAACATATTCAAGCTCACAATTTTGCTCTTTGTTACCTTAGAATGACTGTGCGTGCGTGCTCAATCACTCAGTCACGTCCAACTCTTTGCAACCCCATGGACTGTAGCCCGCCAGGCTCCTCTGTCCATGGAGATTTTCCAGGCAAGAATACTGGAGTGGGTTGCCATTTCCTTCTCCAGGGGATCTTCCAGACCCTAGGAACAAACCCACATCTCCTGTACCTCCTACATTGGCAGGCAGATTCTTTACCACTGTGCCACCTGGGAAGCCCCTGGAATGACTATAGGAATTTATTTATGGATATGTTTGGAGGACTATCTTCCTCTATGAGACTGGTGCTTCCATGGCTCGGATGAATGATAATATAATGTATTCATCAGCTGCTGGGATTCACCATAGAGAGGGAAGTACTGAAGGTTGAGGGTTAGGAAGTTACTGGAGTTGTTTCCTAGAGTGGACTGCAGTGGTGGGATCCAAAGCCACAGGTAGAGAGTTTGAGCTCCTCCTGAGGTTTAGTAGAAGGTGGACATGGGTTATGTGGATACAGATGCAGGCAGATTAGATGATGGGAAAGCGTGTGGAATTTCACTCCAGATTGCCTCTCCTCTCTCAGCAAAATAAGAAACGATTTCATCTGTTAGGAGTGGGGATAAGAAGGAGGTCCTGGAGGTTTGAGGAAAGAGGAAAAGAATGGAAAAGCAGGAAGTGAATGGACCAGCAATGTTGCAGGATTGTGGGGCAGCCCAAAAGGTCTATTCGAGGTTAGATGCTGGGAATTTAAATTGCAAAATAAACATCTGGGCAGCTTTGTTGTTGTTTTTGTTGTTCAGTTGCTCAGTGATGTCCGACTCTTTGTGACCCCATGGACTATAGCAAGCCAGGCTTCCCTGTCCTTCATTATCTCCCAGAAATTGCTCAAATTCATGTCCATTGAGTCAGTGATGCCATCTAACCATCTCATCCTCTGTTGCCCCTTTCTCCTCCTGCCCTCAATCTTTTCCAGCATCAGGGCAGCTAACCACTGCTAAAGCAAGCACACCATTTTGTACTTTGAGTTCCCCAGCCTTAGTTAATCCAAATCTCCTCTCAGTGGAGTTAGGATTTTCTAGTTGAGTTTAATCATGGTAGGGAGGGACATGGCAGTTGAGAAATCTGTGGTAAGAAGAATCCTAGACCCCTCAAAGATGGCCTGGCATCTTTGACTATTTCCTTCACATGTCTAAATCAACTTTGCAAATGTGATCAACTTGGGTCTTTGAGACAGCAAGATTATTCTGGACTATCTGGGAGGATCAAAACTAATCACATGAGTACTAAAAAGCAAAGAAACTTTCCTAGCTGTAGTCAAAGAGAGATATGACTTTGGAGGAATAGTCAGAGAGATGCATTGCTGCTGGCTTTGATGATAGAGGAAAGGGCCACAAGTCGAAGAATGCAGGCAGCCTCTAGAAACTAAAGAAAGGCAAGGAAACAGATTCTCACTAGAGCCTCTAGGACGGAATGCAACCCTGCTGACACCTTGCTTTTAGCAAGTGAGACTCATTTCAGACTTCTGGTCTCCAGAAATGTCAGTAATAAATTTAAGTCATTTTAGCCACTAAGTTTGTGGTCATGTGTTACAGCACCTATAAGAAACTTATACAGTATACAAGACAGTGATTATAGTCTCAGACCATGGGATCTAAGCTGAATAAGAAGAGAAGTTAGAAATATATGTAAAAGACATTTTTCTTGAGTAAGAAGAATCAATTATATAAAGATATCAATTATGCCCTAAATTATCTATAAACTGGACATGGTTCCGGAAAACATACTTAAAGAATTAATTTTTGCAATATCACTAAATTGATCCACACATCATCTTGGCAAATAATTATATGAAAGTAAGTAGACGGGAGAAACTCTGAAAAAGAGGTCAAGCAGAAATTATCCCTGGCCATTTATTAAATGTTATAAAACTAAAGCAATTAAAAGAATATTGTACTGCTTCACAACAGGCAGATCAATGGAAGATAATAGAGTTCAGAATTGAGCTAAAATAAATATGAGAACTTATGACATAAACATTGCATTTCTTATCAGGGGGAAATGGTGGATTATTACTGTATTTGTGACAATGAGACTACCATTGAGAGGAAAAATTGAGATTCTGACCTTGACGTGGAAGAAAGATTTGAAGATTTAAAAAATGAAACTATGAATGCACTAAAACAAAACATAGCTAGATATTAATATATTTTTATGTGGAGGAAGTCACTACACAGAAAACATAGAGTGACCTGTTTCACTACATTTAAAAAAGAATAGAATCATCTGTGTGGCAAAAAAGTAAATAAATAAATAGAAATGTATAACACATTTGAAAAACTAAAGGCTAACTTCTGTAAGATAAAAAGCTTTATTACAAATTAATATGAGAAAGAAAATAATTAAAATGTAGACACATTATATGCATCTCACAGGAAAAGAAATTCAAATGATTTATAAATATCTGTAAAGGTGCTCTCACCCTCATATTCATTTAGGAAATGCAAGCTCAACAACAAGGAGATTATTTTTTCCTCTTAGATTGGAATGACTCCAAATGTTGGATAGTATATTTTCTCAGAAAACAGACTCTCATATACTGTTGATAGTAATCTAATCGTTGCAGCAGCTTTCAAGGCAGTTTGACAACACTGGGCTTCCCAGGTGGTGCTAATGGTAAAGAACCTGCCTGCCAATGCAGAAGACCTAAGAGTCACGGGTTCAATCCCTGGATCAGGAAGATCCCCTGGAGAAGGGCATGGCAAGCCACTCCAGTATTCTTGCCTGGAGAATCCTATGGACAGAGGAGCCTGGCGGGCTAGAGTCCATAGATTGCACAGAATCAGATACGACTGAAGGGACTTAGCTAGCATGCATTCAACTTTGAAATGACCCAATAAAGCTACTTCCACAAATGTATCTCAGAGATATATACCTGTAAAGATAGGCTATATATATATATATTAGTCAAGATAGGCTAACCACTTAGTACCTTATAGTATAAAAGTGTCTTTCAGGCACCATCTAATGCAGGTTGGCCATAACGATCAGGAGAGTGGACTGTCCGCCACACAGTCATGCAGGAACCTAGGATTCTCCAATCTTGTGACTCCTCCCTTCTCTATATCTATTCAGCCAGAAGACACACACAGTAAAAATGAGTAAGATTTACATAAACCTTGTAAGATGACTGATGAGTTTAATTTGTTACCCCCATCCAGACTTAAGCCATTTCAGTGAGGAAATTTTGAAGATGCTATAGAGAACCTAGTGTAGAAATAAGGGTGTCTTTCAGTGGGAGGGATCGTATCTATCAGTAGAGTTTTCCTGTGAGCTTGAGATTTTCCCATGGAGGCAACCATGGAATGTTTCTACCTGGTCAAAGGCTGCTCTTGGCATAGGCTCTTGAATCAGACTGTCTAGTCTATAAATGGCTTAATCCTTAACAGCAGACCCAGGAAACAAATGCAGAGATCATGATCAAGAAATTAAACACCTAATGGCCTTCACTGGCTTCCCTGATGGCTCAGTACCAAAGACTCTGCCTGCCAATGCAGGAGACTCAGGAGATGGGGGTTCAGTCCCTGGGTCAGGAAGATCCCCTGGAGGAGGAAATGGCCATCCACTCCAGTATTCTTGCCTGGGAACTCCCATGGACAGAGGAGCCTGGCAGGCTACAGTCCATGGGGTCCAAAAGAGTTGGACATGACTGAACAACTAAAAAACAACAATAGCAACAATGCTTTTCACGAACTTGTCACATCAACTGAGTTGTGTTTATGTATTAGGTTCAATTAATATGGATATTCAATTTAGATAGCATTTTAATACAAATGGTCTAAGACAAGGGTTAGTGAACTGGCACCCACTGGCCAAACTCAGCTCACCATCTGTTTTTGTAAATACAATCTTATTGGCACACAGCTATGCTTATTCATTTACGTATTGCCTATGGCAGCTTTTGAGCATCAGTGGCAGAGTTAAATAGCTGTGAGTCCTTATGCCTCACAGAGTCTCAAACATTTACTATCTGGCCTTTTACAGGAAAGAAAAATTGCTGACCTAAGGTAAAATGAAAGGAAGTGACTGGTTGATGCCCAGTATGTAAAGGAGGTTAGTGTAGGTGATATGGCTTAACCTCATTATAATGGAAACTAAATATTTAAAGCTGAATAATTTCACAAGAGAGAAATACATATTCAAGTTTTCTTCAGTGCTGTTTTTTTCTTCACTTAATTTCTGGTATCAACATTGAGAAAGGCTTTGTTTACATATTTTGGAAACAGTATCATGGAATGAGGAATAGCTGATGGTTTAAGAAAATGTGGACAATAGTCTAATAAAAGAGTACCCTGATGCCTCAAAATTGCTCAGTTATATGGCTTCCTTATGAAGTGGTCCCTCACCATTGTCCCTCAGGCTGTGTAAAACCCAAATAAACAACTCAATGAAATCAAGAGAATGACATTCTTGGTTGGTTTAACACTGCAGCTGTCTTTGGTTTGTGATTTGAATGTTGATTTTAAAAAATAAGGGCAACCTGGTGGACAAGGCAATTGATCTTGGGTGTTTGTGTAACAACACTAGACAGAAACTATAACTGTTCAATTTCTGCATTATCCCTGCTGCTGTTGTCCACTTGAAGAGGTGAAATGCTAGAACTGTTTATAAGAGCTTTCTGTGTAACTATGGGTTGCTTGAAAATTTCATTTGCGATTTTTGGCCAACCCAATAAAAATGAAGTTGAAACCTACTTTCAGATCCCCAAACTCCAGTGTAGGTAAAAATGCTGATAGGAAACAATCACCAAATAGGGTGACCAAAAAATAATGTTAGGCCACTGGGCTCAGCAAATGTCTCTAGTGTATGAGCTGTAGAGGTAGTTGCATCTTTTATGTGTTCACAGTCACCAATGCTGAGATCGCCCCAGAGAGTTGTGATTTCCCATGGGATGAGGCTATTTCTTATTTGTTTCTGAATCTGGAACACTGGTTATACTGCCCAATGCTCCAGTGACTCTCAGCAAAATCTTTGAGGAATGCATGAAAACATGTATGCATACCTGCATATTTACCTTTAAAAGTAAGCTCCTGACTTCTCTCTTCCCTACCTCTCTGAAGACCACCAACCATCTTTCTCTTGTGTTCTACAGGATCCTGAGTAATGGTTTTGAAATGGCAGTGCTTCCCTATTGCTTCACCCTATGCCCAGTTTCCGACTTTGATTGATGGTCCCACAGGGTTGACAGGATATTTGAGCAAAGTAATAACCATGTTGAGCTGAAAACATTGCCCAGCGTTTTATACTCTCAAGAAAAGTCATTCGTCATCATCATCATTATCATATAATCACCATATCACTTTGTCTTGTATCTACCCTCAATCCAAGTCACCCTGTCATTATGTCTCACTTTAACTATAACCATAGACTCTGCTTTCCTCAATTCAAGACTTCTCTCCGATTCTGCCCACTACACCTAAAAAGCAGCAGAGTAATCTTCAACCACAGAATCTATTCCTTTGTTGAAAAACCAACTCCCAAGGCCCCCCTTGCCTACTGAGGTTACTATCAAAGCTATTTGCAATACTCTTTCACTTAAAAGAAGGAATCCATTCGGTTTGTAGCCTGTGCTGAGCATGCCCCACAGATTTAAGTTTGTCTTAGAGGAGAAGGTTTCAAACTTTTTGTCCAAAATCTATAGTGAGAAATACGTTTTACATCTCAGCCCATCAAACACACAAGCCAAATAAATGATGCTTATCATTATCTGAGATACACCTCTACAATGTTCTCTTCTATGAGCCACTAAATTTTCATGATTCATTAATAAGTTATGACCCACAGTTTGAATAATGGAATCTTGGAAAGCAGATGGAATGGAGAAGAGATGATCACAAAGAACAAAAAAATGTCAGCATAGAAAACTTTCACTTGTTTGTTACTGTGGCCCTTAGGGCCTTGGTAAGATGGATGGGGCAGTTTCCCTAGGGCCACAGAAAGAGGCTAGGTCCTTGGCCTAAGTATCTAGTGCCTTCTCTACCTGGAGCCCAACAGTGGAGTGTCACCCAGGGGCTTCCCGTGCCACTTCACTGCTCCCTCACCTGTACCAAGCTGGGCGTACAGCCTGAAGGAGGGGTCTATGTGGAGTATTAGGTTCTGAAGAGGTAGAAACCTCTGACAGAAGCTATAATGTCATGTCAAAAATAATCCACAGGGACTTCCCTGGTGGTCCAATGGTTAAGAATCCACCTCCCCCAACGCAGGGGACATGAGTTCGATCCCTGGTGTGGGAAGATGCCACATGCTGCAGGACAACTAAGCCTGCACACCACAACTAATGAAGCCCAAGCACCCTAGAGCCTGAGCTCCACAACAAGAGAAGCCACTGTAATGAGAAGCCCGCGTGCTAGAACTAGAGAGGAGGTCCTGAGCACTGTAACTAGAGAAAGCCTGTGTGCAACAGCAAAGACCCAGGGCAGCCAAAAGTTACAAAAAAAAAAAAAAAAGTAGTCCATATCCTCAAGGAGTTCTTAGTCTGTTGCTAGAGAAAGCACAGATACATCAACTGTGTTAAAACCCAGAGCAAGGGATAGCATCCTATCCAAGTGACCTGTGGTGGCCCTGACAGATACAAGTTGCCTTATCTACCTATTCCAGGAAAACCCAGAAATGACAGCCAGGTTTCACTGCAGGTTTGTTTTGTTTTGTTTTGTTTTGAAATTTTCTTCTTGGATGCTCTCCTCTATACCCCAGGGCTTTTACCACGTCAAATTCTCGAGTGTGTGCTTCTGTATGATTCTGTTCCGGTGCCAAGCAGGCAAGTCAGTGCAATAGTCAGTGGGTATTTAAGCCATATGTTTTGTGCCTTCGTATTCACAAATGGCTTCCTTCATGTTCTCAGACAATATAGGTTTCTATCTGAGCTCTTGTCCCTACTGATTACATTTACATGTATGGATATATCTTTGTTGGAGTAGCAGCTATTACTGCACAAGGCTTTGGCATCTTGAACAAAACTTTTGTCACTGCATTTTCTGAAATATTCTGGCACCTTTCAAACATTTCAAGACTACACTGTTTTCTCTTTTGGGATCATGGCCCAAAAGTAAACTTGATAATTACCCAGAATGTCCCATCCTTGAAATATGAATAGGAGCTTCCATTTTTGCTTTTTTCTTTGTTTCCCTTTGGGCAAAACAAAGGCAAATAAGTATTAATTGAAATTAAATACTGAGTGTTTTTTTTAAATCTGTCAAGCTTTCTAGATAATTTGAAATTGAGCCCTCAAGATGATTTAAAAATTCAATCAGTGGGTGTTTCTAACATATTTATAAGTGGAAAGCTGTGGGAAAGTAGTTTAAGGAGGTCTTCATTCAGAATTGGAGAGGGCAAATTACAGCCCACAGGCCAATTTCAGCCCACTGCCTGTTTTTGTAAATAAATTTTTATTAAAATGCAGCATACTCATTTGTCTCTGTATTGTCTAAGGCTACTTTAATGCTTCAACAGCAGGGTGGAATAGTTTTGGCAGAGACCATGTGGCCCACAAAGCCAAAAATATTTGCAGGCTAGACCTTTACAGAAAAAACTTGCTGACCTCTGATTTAAGAGATTAACATTAATTAATTTGATATTGTAATTCACAGTTATTATCCAAGTGATTGGTCAACTATACCATCCCATTCATTTCATTTTCTTCACTATCTTAGTTTTATTTTTCAATAATTGAGTGTTTTTTTTAGTTATCAGAACTTCATAACTCTCAGATGTTTTAGTGTTTATATTATATGTAATCAAATATTTTTTCTTCAAAGTGAGTAATAAATTCCTTTGGTGAAACTAAACAAGAAAGAAATGTCAATATTTTAATGAGTTGCTTACACAACTGAAGCCACCATGCAGGTTATAGGAATGTAAGTTATGCATCAGATGGGTGACTTTAATAATGTTAATCTCCAGCATGGGTTGATTTTTAGCTTTATTATTACTATCTGGTTTGATAACTGAGCATTTAGCTATCTTTGTCTTTAAGGACTTCACTTATTTACAGATTTGCAGTTCTTTGTAGTCTAATCTTCCTGTTCCTACCCTCCTTCCTTATCTCAGATGCCTTTCAAATCCAAATCTTCTAGGACTGCCTGCATTATCTGACAAGGCTAGTGCAAATTTAAGTAGCAAAACACATCCTGCAACAGTTTTGAATTAATCCACCATTAAAGATGCTTTGGCTGCAAGTGACAAAAACCAACAAAAATGTGAACATATAGCAAAGCAATTGGTTATATTTCTTTACTAGGAGCCCACAGATAGGCTGATTCCAGGACTTATTAATTCAGTGGCCTTCCACCTTTTTTCTCTGCCCCAGTCATGGATCACTTCCTTCTTTGTCTGGCTTCCCTCGTCACAAAATGACTGTGGTAGCATCAGCATCACTGCTTTGGTGGCGGCATGAAGAGGCAGAGAAGAGCAGTGAGCCTTCAGCAAGTATTTTTTAATAGCGAAAAAGGATTTTCACTGCTGTCTCCTAGCAGGCTCCCCTCCCTTCTCAATCCCTAGAATTCCAACACGTGCCAGTGCCCAAATCAGTATGGCAGAAAGAACTAGACTTAAGATTCCTTTCCTGAGCCTGGGGTGAGAACTCATCTCGGGATGCATGCCCACACAGAGGGTGAGCACCTAACAAAACAGGGAAAGAAAAAATTGGATGGGGGGTGGAGTAGGATAAAGATGGGTTTAGATTAGGAACTATTTTTGTCCATAACAGCAATGTCATCTGCCATCGCAAACAAGCAGTAGGGAGGAAACCATTCTTAGATTGATTTGCATTCGTGTCTAACAGTGTTTTGCTTTTGCTGCTCAGGAAGTAATTAAGAAACTGAATGGAAAGGATTAAAGATTTAATCATAGCACAGTTACTTGTATGGTATTTCTATAGCATAAGGGGCTTCCCTGGTGGCTCAGCAGTAAAGAATCAGCCTGCAATACAGGAGACCCAGGTTCGATGCCTGGGTTGGGAAGACCCCTGGAGAAGGAAATGGCAACCCACTCCAGTATTCTTGCCTGGAGAATCCCATGGACAGAGGAGCCTGGTGGGCTACAGTCCTTGGGGTCACACAGAGTTGGACACAACTGAAGCGACTTAGCACACATACATATCATAAAGAACCACTCAAATGGTTCAAAGAATAATCAAAAATAGGAATGGGAAAGGAAAGGATGAGGCGCTTAATAGTCTTCATCCAATTGTACCATTGAGCCAGTGACTGAATCTATGAGAGCTGTTTTCATGACAGCAACTGGCAGAAATTTGGAGGAGTTTCCAAGGATTAAGGTCTATGACTTAAAGATAATTGATTCCTTTCTTGCTTATTCATTATAAAATGGTATCTATCCAGAGAAGATAGGTAGTATTAGCTCCTTAGAGAGGTCAGAAATCACACCATGTGTCAATGCCCTTGTCTGAGTCTTTTCAACTTGACCTGCAAGCTTTGGCTTTAAAACAAGTAATGCTGAAACACCTCTAATTTGCAATTTTATATCCTTGAGTTACCAATCTAGGGTATTTCTTTGGGATGAATGCTTTCTGTCTTTTTGTTCTCCTACCTCCTTGCTTTCCTTTACGCTCCAGGAAAGAAATATAACTTAAGGAAATGACTTGCCAAAAGCCATTTTTCTTGTCCTGATATTTGGACACTTTTGTTTCTGCAAATACAATACCTCCATAGACTAAGTTAAAAATACTGTTTTCAACTCAATGTATGCACAATAAGAGTTGCACGTTCAAGAGCCTGGAAGGGCAGACTAGCTCCTAGTTTGAGAGAAGGTAACAGCAGAGCTGTTCTTTTGGATCACGAGCTTATACCTTTATTTATTTATTTTTTTCTTAACTCATAGTACTTGAAAGTGGAAAAAATGACAGCAAGGAAAAGGTCCTTGTAGGGTGTAATTTGTTCATGACCAGTTATTACAGTAAGCAGTGATTACACAGAATGCCTGGTTAAGGAAAAAACCATAGTTGAGCTTTTAAGCCCATGGCATCCAAGCCATGCAGACAGCTTTTCTACCTCACATTTTGGTAGAATAACGAGACATGCTGGACAAATCAAATAGCTCAATGTTTTCTGTCCTAGAACCTTACTTGTTTTGAGGTTCAAGAACTACAAGGTCTTTTTTTTTCCCTCTTGAGAAAAAATTTCAGAACTAATTACCTTGCCAAATAATTTACACGAAAGGAGAAAGGTTTCTTAGTGTTTAGTTTAGCTGGAAGCATGGTGACCTCCAAGAGCTGTCTTTCTTTACAACAGTAAGACTCACAGAATGTTCTTAGTTTCTGACCACAGCTTTGATAATTTCACCGCCACTTCAACATGTAAACTGTGGGGATTACTACATTTCTCAAGTACTTTGGGGAGCCTTGGCCCTAAGGAGAGACATCAGCATTGCTTAAGAATACCATAAATATTTCCTTCCCCAAGAAACACAGACACTTTGGAAATTAGATTTTGAAAACTCTAATCCACAAGGTGATAGCAGGATGAAGAAATAGTGTTGGATAGATTGGAATTTAAACCAAGAAGAATGACTCAGTGACCCGGTTTCTACCTGCTTTCTATTTCAATCAAGGTTAATGGAAAAACTGCCAAGGATAAGGTGATACATAAATGGAAACTTTAACCTATATAGATTTGATTAAATAACCAAGAGTCCATTGCATGAAATATTTCTTGAAAATAGCATGAATATCTCTATATACAGTGAGATTCAGAGTTGACTGAAAGGCAGAGCCAGTTTGTGCTCCAACACATTGTTTTCCCACTTTTTCCGCATAGATTGTTTTCTTCCAAAATTCTTGTTTTTCACTCTCTAGAGCCCTAGTTCCCACTAGAGAAACTATCAGTGTCCCCCCCCTGAATTTGAGATTTTCTCATCTTTTTTCACCAGTAGAACACTTGCTTGATAAAAGTTTGGATTACTAGGAATAAAACACTAAGAGGCTTAGGACAAGAACGGATTTCCTAGACTCAGCAGGCACCATGTAATATATCGGGAGAAATCCCCACCAAAATTCAAAGGCTCCTGAGAAGGGTAACTTCATCCTTTAAGACTGAATTTGAGGAGCTTCCCTGGTGGCTCAGTAGTAAAGAATCCACCTGCCAATGCAGGAGATACATGTTCAATCCCTGATCCGGGAAGATCCCACATGCCACACAGCAGCTAAGCCCAGGCACCACAACTACCAAGCCTGAGCTCTGGAGCCTGGCAATTGCAACTACTGAGGACAAGTGCACCCTGCATCATCCCTTACGGAGGTTACTTGTTTTAGAATAGAGGACAGAGCCCTCCTTTGGCTCCTGTCCTAAATATCTGGGGTTAATCCCAATTTAACTCTTAGGCCAGAGTGTCTCACTGGCTCCAGTGGTTCCCATATCCTAGGATTGTTGCCACATTTCCGGCCAAGAAGCAGAGGTGGCCACTTTCCTGGTAACTACTACTCTTTCCTGTCCAGGCTGCTCTCCTTTCCTTTTCTTTTGATGTACTTTGAATATGAAGCAGGCAACTCGAAGTGGCAGGGGCTCTTTTGAACTCATTCCACTGCACATGCGTGTGGCAGTAACTGGTTCCATTGTCCAGCTTGAATTTTCCTGGAATATGATCTTGACTGGCGTTTTGGTTGCCCAGCTGTCATCAGTCCCTATATCATTTTCCAATGCTGATTTATTTAGCCAAATTAACTTACATCGATGAGATTAATTATCCAAAAACACTAGACTTGAAGTGTGGGCCCAACGAATGGCCTTCAGGTGCCAGGGACCATTAAATAATATTATTACTTCTTTGACAGAGCTCCAAACTGGAAATAAACTATCTGGTATAGTCTTTCACTTGCCTTATTTTGGGGAGATCTGTGGCTTGAGAGCCATCGAAAGGGGATGCAGATGAGAATAAAGGATGAATTTTAGTTTTAGTGAAGGATTAAACATAGTTTTAGTAACTGCTTTTATAAGACATCCACAGATTGTAACTGTGGATTGTAACTCACCTAATGTACTTTCACACATCCAATTTAAAACTACATTTTGGTTTATCAGAATAGGCATCAGAACATGAAAAGTAAACAGATTCTGTACTAATCAGTGTTCTTGGATGCACATGACAGGTACCAAGTCTAGATAAACTTAAAAAGAAAAATGATTTAGAGAACCTAAGAAATAGGAAGTATCTAAAGATCATCTACTAGCCACGTATGAAAACATCACCAGTGCCATAAAAACAGATCTGGTCAAGCCTCTCAACTGTCCACTCCCTTTCCAGAAAACATGCTACACAGAATGGCAGATAAATGGATTCTTTATATTGGCCTAGACACATGTTTTCTTTCAGATCAGAGGGATATGATTAGGAAGATTATTTCAATAGTTTCAGCTAGGTCAGAAACTGGCTTGTGAGTCACCTTCTTCCCATAAAGTTCAGCTTTATGTGTGTGTTTCAGAAATACTTAAATGAGCACTACAAGCCTCCACTTTCTCACATGCTTGACAAATGAGTCTACGGCCTTTGCTTGAATTCACCTAGTGCCTGGGGGAAAGGGCATTAAAAAAAAACAAAACAAATACTTAATTTGGGAGTCATTTTAGATTGGCAGAAAAGTTACCAAAATAATAGAGTCCCCCTATGCCCTTCACCCAATTCCCCCTAATGATAGCATCTTTTATAACCTTGGTACCCTTATCACAACCAAGAAACCAACATTGGTATGTTATTCTCAACTGAACTACAGACTTTGTTTGGGTTTCACCAGTGAAAGTGTTAGCTGCTCAGTCATGTCAGACTCTTTGCAACCCCATGGAATTCTCCAGGAGAGAATACTGGAGTGGGTTGCCATTCCCTTCTCCAGGGAATCTTCCCAACCCAGGGATCGAACTTGGGTCTCCCGCGTTGCAGGCAGATGCTTTATTGTCTGAGCCTCCAGGGAAGCCACACTAGATTTCAACAGTTTCCCCACTAATAATATCCTTTTTCTGTTCCAGGATCCCATTCAGGATACTGCATGCATTTAGCTGAGCATTATTTTTTCTTTTCTTTTCTTTTTTTTTTAAATAACAAACGTCTTATGTTATAATTTCTGGGAATACCTTACCCTGGTTGTTCCGGTTCAGGTTCTGGTTTATGTTTCCATCCAGCTGACCCGTGGCTGCAGTCATCTGAGTGCAGTCATCCTCTGTGACTGGCCTGGAGGATCAGGGTTCAGGCTCACTCACCCGGCTGCTGGCTGGAGACTCCTCTTCCTCACCACAGAGCCCTTTGCAAAGGGCTCCTCATGCCATGGTTCCCCCCTGCCCCAGAGTGAGGGCCCCAAGACAGAGAGCGTCCGAGAGTGAAGCCACAGGGAGCAGTGCTTTTTTGTGAGGCTACACATTCCACTGCTGAGCAGTTCCATTTACCCCCAAAAGTGTCTTCCTACAATTTCCTCCCGAATCCTAGTTCTGGCCAATGAAGGGCTGGCCAGTAGGTCTCTTCACCCCCACCATGTTTAGCCCTCTTAAAAAAAGAAGAAGAAGAAGAAATGGTCTCCCCGAGTCTTCCCTGAATGCTAAAGATGCTCCATTCACACAGCTGTTCCCCACCAGATGACACGATCTGGTGTCCCCCTCCCTGCCCCCAACCCCATCAGAGGAGAAAAAAAAAAAAACTTCATGGAAAGAAATAAAAAGTTGTTGACTCACGGAGTTTGCTATATCCCCCTACCTGTAATCAGGACTTAGGTATAAAGATAGCTATAGGCAGACTCATGTTTCTTTATAAATTAATGGAACTTGTTACTGTGTCCAAAATTCATCATTATATAGAAAGGCTCATTGATTTGTAAACATTTTTATATTGTTCTTTTAAAAACAGATATTGAGATTAAAGTTGCATATTGTGACCAGTCGGAAAATGACAATGTTTTCTAGTTCATATGTCACGTGGTTTGACCCATAGCTGTTCTCTGGATAGAGTTATGCACAGACCAGTGGTGGTCAACCAGAGTGGTTTTGTCCCTGAGGGACACTTGGCCATGTCCAGAGGCCTTATCATTTGTCACAACAGAGAATGGGTGGGTGTTCTGGCATCTGATAAACTAAAGTCAGAGATGCTACTAAATACCCGCCTGTAGAGAGGACAGCCCCTCAGGACAGAGTTATCCAGCCCCACATGTCATTCATGCCAAGGCTGAAAAAGTGTGGCATAAATTATTTGCAGTTTCTAAAGGGCCACTTCCCATTCTGCCACCCAAGTGTGTCTTTTTTATGTCATTTTTTCCTCACTCTGTAACTGAGCTCCCCTCACTGCCTATGAATTCCTTTGGTTTGCGTTCTCTAAGAGACTGTTTTTCTGGTGCAAGTAAATAGCGAGGCAGTTGTGGTTGGGGAAAGTGGGAGAGGTGCTGCCAAAAAGCATTCCTTCAACTTTTCTCCACAGGAATTTTTTTTGAAGATTTGAAGCAAGCTAGAACCTCCCTTTTAGGCTAGGATGGAGTTGCAAACTCCAAGGCTTGCCAGGTGTGCCATGGCTCAGGGGCATGGGTGTCTCTGCTGGCCTGTGGGGAGTGTGAGGACTGTGGGACTGGTGCTGCCAGTTCTCACACCTTCCTTAAGAGGTCAGGAATCCAGGCACATATGTGAACTTCCCAAGATTTCACCTTAGAGCTTAAGTTTTTGCAAATCTCCATGTGGCTTAGGGATGATCATACTGAGTAAGCCAGACAGAGAAAGACATATGATATCACTTATATGTGCAGTCTTAAAAAAAAAAAAAACGGTACAAATGAACTTATTTACAAAACAGAAATAGATATAAAGACATAGAAAACAAACTTATGATTACCAAAGGGGAAAGGAAGGGAGAGAGAAATTAGGAGTTTGGGATTAATATATACACACTACTAATATATACAGTAAATTATGAACAAGATCCTACTGTATAGGACAAGGAGCTATACTCAATATTTTGTAATAACCTATAAGGGAAAAGAATCTGAAAAAGAATACACACAAACACACGCATATATATATATATATATATATACACACACATATATATGTATAACTGAATCACTTTGCTGCACACTTGAAACTAACACAACATTGTAAATCAATTATACTTCAATTAAATCAATCAATCAGTCAATCACTGTGCAGGCTAAACAATCCGAGTAGTGGGGCGGAGATCTGGGTATGGTCATGTCAAACCCACTGGACTAGTTCTGTGGGTTTTAGAAGAGGGTTTTGTCCCCAGAGTTGCACTTAGTTCTGTTTGACTTCATTTCATGTCTCAGGCAATTTGCACAGGCAGTTTCTTCTCCTTTCCAGTAATGTGATCTTTATGGAACTCTGCGAGTGAAGGAATTTAAAGGGACTTAAATGTTGATGCCCAGTCCCATATCCAGGTGCATCTCTGAATTTGGCTATCTACATCCATTCTCTGCTATTGCTTCACTAAGGAATGGGCCTTAGCATGTTCTTGCCCATCACTCAGACTTCTTGTAGGGCAGAGTCTAAATGACCCTCACAGATGAACCGCCACTGTTTTACAAATACCTCCAGAACCATCTCCCATGATGCAGAGGCCTAGTGACCTTAAACAGAGGATTTTCAGCTTCTCATCACAAGTATCTGAGTTCTCCTAGCCACCCCTCTCAAGACAGAGTCAGGTTTTTTAGAAACAGCTGTATTAGGAGTTTGGATTTCAGTTCTACCACCTACCAGTCCTGCGATTTGGGGACAGTTTCCTTTAGTTCTCTGATGTTAATTTTCTCAACTGCAAGATGGATAGATCAAAAGGCTACATGAGTAGATTGTATGCTGATATGTATTAGATGATCTCATATATGCAAAAATAATTGATGCCCATCCTGGTGAACATTTAGAACTCAAATATTGTTAGTTTATCTTTCCTCTGTAACTCTGTATTACTTTGGACATGTTGCTCCCTGTATCTGGTCTTTAATGTCACCTCCCTCAAATAGACACCATATTTTCCTCACTACAGTGAGAAATCAAGAGCACCAGTTTGGTGTGGGCTAGTACTGGGTGCAAGTTTAAATTTATCCCTTACCAATTTCGGCCCTGGACAAGTTACTTAACCTCTCCTAACATCATCTATAAAATCCCAAAATATAATAGTGTGAGCTTTGTAGAGCTGCTATGAGAATGTAATGAGACCAGGGATGCTCAGCTTCTAGTACATACTCCAAAATCACTAGCTCTTCATTGTCCCTGTATGCCTGTGTCACAAGGAAGTCATGCTTGCTAGATGAGATCATGGGCATTCAGATACTTAGAAAAGTTAGAGGTGTGAGAACTTTCTGGTGGTTTAGGACTTTCTTGCTGAGTTTGCAGCCCCATTCAGTTAGTGTAATTTTTACATTGGTGCCATTCCATAAACATGACAAAGTCTTTTGTTATTTTTATTGAGGAATAACATATATATAGTAATGTAAATAAATATGAATGTCCACATGTACAACTCAATGGGTTTTTAATATGTATAGCTCATGGATCATGCAACCAACAACCAGATCAAGATAAGGAACAATCCAAGCACACCCGGAGGCTCCTTCGTGCCCCTTTGCAGTCAGTCGCCATCCCTCAAAAGCAACCCTTGCTCTTCTGTCACCAAAAATGAGTCTTTCCTTGGACAATATTTTTTACCCTTACTATCTCTAGAATCAACTTAATATGGAAAATACTCTTTAATAACCTCTATTCTCTGAATCTGATCTTATCTGATTAAAATTAGGAATTGTATACTTCAGTGGCCCTGGGCTCTCCCTGGAACCAACCCAAAACCTCCGTCTGACTTCTGGTCATAGACAGTGCTGACAAGTCCTCATGGCGTGCCCTGCTCTGTGCTCTTTACCTGGAGGGGGACAAAAGCCTAGGAGATATGGTTCTATCCCCAGAGAACTTCTCATCTAGCTAGAGAAACCACCACTACCTGAAAGCAAGTGAGACCATGAAAAGCCTCTCCTAACGGACAAGCTCCTGTTTTGTTGTTCTCAACTCTCCAGAGACCCTGTTTGGTACTGGCCTCTCCCAAGATGGCTAGATTAACCACACTCCATACCAATGATTCCTTTGCTCTGTGGTCACTTGGATGTGGAAGCCTTGCTGTCTTGCCACCTGCTATTGTGTTATGTATGTCTATGGGCTCTCCCATCTAAGATGTGGTCTCCTGCAGGCACATGGAGGGCAATCCTCTAGTGCTTGTTCCAAGATGCCTTTGATCAGGATGTGTGACCCCAATTTTCTCTACAGGTCACTGTAGCCCATAAGATGGTGCCCACTCTGGGACCAGTTAGTAAGCATATTGCTGTTGTTCAGTTGCTAAGTCGTGTCCGACTCTTTGTGACTCCATGGACTGCAGCATACCAGGCTCCTCTGTCCTCCAGTATCTCCCAGAGTTTGCTCAAATCCATGTGCATTGGATCAGTGATACTATCTAACTGTCTCATCCTCTGCCACCCCCTTCTCCTTTTGTCTTCAGTCTTTCCTAGCATTGGGCTCTTTTCCAATGAGTCAGCTCTTCACATCGGGTGATCAAAGTATTGAAGTTTCAGCTTTAGCAACAATCCTTCCAATGAATATTCAGAGTTGATTTTCTTTAGGATTGAATGGTTTGAGCTCCTTGCTGTCCAAGTCACTCTCAAGAGTCTTCTCCAGCGCTATAATTCAAAAGCATCAATTCTTTGGTGCTCAGCCTTCTTTACGATCCAGCTCTCACATCTGTACATGACTACTGGAAAAACCATACTTTTGACTATATGGACCTTTGTTGGCAAGGTCCTTTGCTTCTTAATGCACTGTCTAGGTTTGTCACAGCTTCTTTTAATTTCACGGCTGCAGTCACCATCCTCAGTGATTTTGGAACCCAAGAAAATAAAATCTGTCACTGCTTCTATTTGCCATAAAGTGATGGGACTAGATGTCATGATCTTAGGTTTTTTTTTTTTTTTTCTTTTTTAATGTTGGGTTGCAAGCCAGCTTTTTCACTCTCCTCTTTCACCCTCATCAAGAGGCTCTTTAGTTCCTCTTCACTTTCTGCCATTAGAGTGGTATCATTTGCATATCCAAAGTTGTTGATATTTCTCCCAGCAATCTTGATTCCAGCTTGTGACTCATCCAGCCTGGCATTTCACATGATGTACTCTGTATATAAGTTAGATAAACTGGGTGACAATATACAGCCTTGACATACTCCTTTCCCAATTTGGAACCAGTCAGTTGTTCCATGTCTGGTTCTAAGCATATGCTCATCACTATTTGCATTGTAAAAACATTGCTGTGCAGTATGGATAGTCAAGAAGCTTAAATTACTTTAAAAGATAGAATGGCCCTTATCACACTTTCTGGCATCCGAGGACTGATGGGTTGAACATAAACTGTTCTGTATGGCTGTATGCGCATGGTACGGCAGTCTCTTGAGCAGATTGTCTGTGCTCTATGGGAACAAAAGATGTTCTTCAAAAACTGAAGAATCAATCAGCAAACTACTGATGGATCGCAAGGAAGGAGTGAGCAGTTTTATTGCACAGCTCTGTTTGTTTTTCCTGAGGATTTTAAATGAGAAAATGGCTAAAGCCATTTTCCTTACACGTTATTGCACATCATCCATCATTTTGTCTAGTTGCCTATTAATAACGTTCACCTCTGTCTATTTAGGGGCATTTTAAAGAATGTGCCTGCAGTGCAGGAGACCTGGGTTCAATTCCTGGGTTCGGAAGAGCCCCTGGAGAAGAAAATGGCTACCCACTCAAGTATTCTTGCCTGGAGAATTCCATGAACAGAGGAGCCTGGTGGGGTTCACCAAGGCTTGAACACAACTGAGCGACTAACACTTTCCCTACCTGCCTCAACAGGGTGAATTTTAGCAAGTATTAATGAATGAAATATGTAATTGAGGCATGAAAGAATACCTTCAGTATGATTCCCTCTCTGGAGGCTTCTCGGGTACTAGCAATAGTCTACATCTGAACTTGGCTGCTGGTTATGTGAGAGTTGACTTCTTCATTATTACTTACACTGTATATTTACATTTATATACATCTACACATATCCTACATCCTCTAATTAAAAAAAAAGTTTTAAAAATTGCTCTATCTTAAAAGAAAATATCTCCTATCCTATATGTATTCTGGTTCTTTGACAACTTGTTTGAAATTTAAGATATGTCCACCAGTTATGAAAAATAAATCCCTTAGGATTTAACATATGGTTTAGTTATTCTTCTGGCTCAACTATTAAAATGAAGAGATGCTAGAATTTTTAAAGGAATATGCTCTTAATATAGTCAAATATATTTGGTGATATGAACTAGTGATGAGCAAAGTGTTGTTGTTCAGTCACTAAATCATGTCTGACTCTTTGTGACCCCATGGACTGCAGCAGCACACCAGGCTCCTTTGTCCTTCACTATCTCCCAGAGTTTGCTCAAATTCATCTCCATTGTGTCAGTGACACCATTCAACCATCTGATCCTCTGCTGGCCTTTCTCTTTTTGCCTTCAATCTTTCCCAGCATCAGGATCTTTTCCAATTAGTTGGCTCTTTGCTTCAGGTGGCCACAGCATTACAAAGTAAAAGATGTGTCAGTTCTATTTGAAGAACAGATTAGAATCTTGTGCAGTTAGTATGCTTAATGTCTATATGGTATAATATGTCTATATGATAATGTCTGTGATGTCTATATGATGTAACATATAGAGATTAATGTTTATATGATGTAACAGATCATGGTAGGCCCTGTGGTAAGATCATCTTTTAGACACTGAAGATAAGAACATACACTTGATGAAAGAGATTGATGGCTCTTTGCCACATCACAACTGATTTACATCATTTTCACTTATATATTTCATAACTGCAAAAGTGAAGACTCTCATGAACTATGTCCATTTTATGGGCATATTCCTTTGCATTTTGAAGGGAAAGAGGGCTTGCGTGTGCCTGTTGATTTTATCGTGATGTCTTCTGACTCCAAAAATTCAGAGAGGAGGCATGGGGAACATCTGCAGCCCCATGAGGATCCCAGGAATGCTCATTTCTGTTGACGAATGCCTAGTCTGTCTTGTCCTGATATCAGTCTTGCCTTTAAGTTGTATTGGACTCAATCTCTTGCTTTACTACACTATTAAGGATATCTTGTGAAAAATAACAATTCTTAATCCCCTTTTAAACCCAAGTTTCCTTGCAGCATGGGCTGCATTTCTACTGATGGGTAGCAGTGCAGAGTCCTGACTTGCACTTCCTACACATGAAGTTGACAGCTGCATTATTCCAAAACACATTCTCACTATGATAACTGCCAATATTTTATGATGACATACTAGGAATTCATTTGCAGCTGCCTACTGATATGGGAGGTATCTATAGTCTTTAGTGAGTTAATCAGTGAAGTACATTTGTTGCAAGTGCACATATAAGATGCTGAAAGGATAAATGCCTTATTCATTCTAGTAAAAATTAGAAACAACCCAAATGGCCATCACTGGGGGTGATGGGGAATGGTTAAGTTATGGTATAGCCATACTATGTAATACTATGAAACCCGCCCCCCCAAAAGAGAGTAGATCTGAATTTATGGAATGTGTCAGGTTCCCCCATTAAGCACTTTATATGCAACATTTTATTTAATCTTCGCAAGAACTCCATGAAATTCCCATTTTATAGATGAGGACCCTGAGACTTATCCAAAGTCACAGGATTAGTAAATGGTGTAACAATGATTAAATTTGAGTTCTATGGACCCCAAATTCACTTCCTTATTCAGTTACACTCTATTAGCTCATGGATGTCAAAGCTGTGTGTACTGTTGACTCCCCTCTCATGGAGATTTAATTTGAGATGACATTAGTTTGCATACATATGAAGAGACTCATGTAATAGTAAAAGTAAACATATCTAAGTGTCAAAACTAAATGGCTTCTGAAGGAGATAAGTTTCCTGTACTTGCCATGGTTGAAATAGAGTTAAAGAGCATACACCAAGATTCTGGCTATATGTTCAATCCAAGTTAAGAATTTTCATGCATTTTCAAGGCCATTACTCTGTTTAAAATGCCAAATTATGAGTAAAGTGAGAGGTCACGCTTCTGCTCAAATGTATTTATTGAAAATGTAAACTGTCATTTATCTGCTTGTTTTTACAACTTTTCATTTTTTTAATATTTACAGATGGACAAAAGAGAAAGAAATCTTTGAGAAAGAAACTGGATTCACTCGGGAAGGAGAAAAACAAAGACAGAGGTAAAAGACAGAATGAACTAAAGCAAATGTGTCTTCCATAGAGCATACTGGTTGAATTTGCTGGGGTTTTTGAATTGCATTGATTTACGTGGTTCAACTCTATTATGTAAACTGGATTTCTACAGTGGAATGCCATTAAAGGCTGTTTGGGTCTACTCTTTTGTGTTCAAGTGGCCCTGTACTGAATTGATGAGTTCAGTTGGTTTGAGCAAAGTATGATTCATGCCAAGTTCATGGTTCCAATTATGAAGCTGGCCAATTAGCAATGTATAAGGAAAACCTGGGTTGAGTAGCCATGGATAGCATCTCTAATGCTAACCAGCTGTCTGGCAAATCTAGATAGTTAGGCAGGGCTAGTTGAATGAGAAAGAGTTTGGATTCGCCTACCATTTCTACTGGAAAAAAATAGTCTCATCCTCATGGTTAGTGACGATGGGCTGTTGTCAGCATTGTAATGTTAGATCCCAGCATGCTCATTTTTTTTTTTTGCCCTGTGTGTTTTGGGAATGGTTGACTCTCTTCATACTGTCCCCTTCCGTGGATATTTAGGAAACCAATCGTTTAGCCACTCTCTCAGAGGTATTTGTGTTCCTTTTTAACTAATATTCATTGAGCCTGCATAATGGGCACCTGGGCCCCATTAGCCCAGTACATCATTTTGTGGCTTGATTCTACATCTTCATATGAAATGACTGCTGAGTGATGTGGTCATATGAATGTATTTCCATTTTATGTGTCATAGTGAATGAGTGTTGAGTAAGGGAGGCCTTATGTCTTGCCTTGGAGTTCTTTTATATAATGATCAAATTTCTGCTTGAAAAGGCAATGAAAGGCAATGAAATCAAAGGTATAAAAATAAATGCATTGTGATAAGTATTAGACAAGACCTAGATACACCACTGATCCCAGACTCTACACCCATATCTTGAATTGTGCCTAAAGGGTCATGACATCTGGTTCTTGGACTAAAAAGAGATAAAGAATCCTCATAGAACAAAAATGGTATTGATGAACCTATTTGCAGGGAAGGAATGGAAATGCAAATATAGAGAACAGACTTACGGACACAGTGAGGGAAGGAAAGAGAGGGATGAACGGAGAAAGTAGCATAGACATATATACACTACCATGTATAAAACTGATAGCTGGTGAGAAGTTGCAGGCACTCTGTGATGGTCTAGAGAGGTGGGGAGGTGGGAGGGGAGGGAGACTCAAGAGGGAGGTGATATATATGATATATATGTATGATATATGTATAATTATGGTTGATTTGCATTGTCATATGGCAGAACCCATCACAATATTGTAAAGCAACTTTCCTCCAATTAAAAGATAAATTTTAAAAATAAAATTTAAAACAGAATTCTAGAGAATAGAAAACTAATGTTTTACTTCCCTTAGAGCAGGATATCTCAATCGTGGGACTATTGACATTTTCGACGGAACAATTCTTTGCTGTGGGGGCTGTCCTGTACATTGTCTGAGATGTTTAATATAAGCGTCCCTGGTCTCTACCACTCGATGCTGGTACCACCACACCCAACCAGAATATCTCCAGACATTTCAAATGTTTACCTCCAGCTGGAGGAAAGGACATGAAAACATCAAGGATCCCTGCCCCTGACTGCATTGTATTGATAGAATAATTTGTGAAACCTTTAAACATTCCAATGCCCCCACCTCAGAAAATCTGACCCCATTGGCCTCTAGAGGTACTGGGCATGAGTCGTTTTATAACTACCAACGTGTACCTTCTAAGATGAGAACTCTGGTCCATGCTAACCAGTATTCTCATCAGGGCACAATCTACTGTAGCAGAATCTAATGCTAGCATAATGAATGCAAAGGATATTTACTCTTCTTCAGCTACCCATCATTGTCTGAAAAAATTGTATTCTGTTCAATTAATTAATAAATTCATGCCCTTATATTTTAAATGAATATTAGTAGCCAGGGTAGCTTTTTTAAACTAGAGTTTTTACTCATCCCATTCCTGCCATGGACCATCTTTATCTCGTTAGGTTAGAGTAATCCTTGGTGTTATAGAGTTGTTAAAGGGATCATCCAGACTGATATTAGTAATGTGTTATCTTTAAAGTTGTTTATTCTAGGATGATGATATTGGTACTGGGATCTGAACACTCATAATGTAGACTTGAGTTGATTCTTCAGAAGTGCCCATTCGTGTTAAGTGAAACAGAATGAGCATTTCTTTTTTTTGCAGATGTTTTAATTCCCTCAGCAGAGGGAGACGTATGTGTGCCTCTCTATATAAGAAAACAGCAGGAAGTAAGGGTTGGGCAGGAAGGGCCAGGGTAAGTAATCAACCAGTATGCACTGGGCTAGTATACATTTTTCAGACCAAATCATATTTAGATATTATATAGGCTCACTGAAAATTTGGCAGTGTTGTATGAGGTTGCACGGGGTGCCGGCTGGGAAAAGGAAGGCAGATTCTGGTGATTCCAAGGAAAAGATACATCACGCATCCAACTAAGGAAAGAAATGTCAAGATATATGGCATAAGAGGTGGTTGTGTTTTTTTTTTTTTTGTAGCTTTGATAGTTAAAAAAATGATATCCTAGGCTTAAGTGAAGCTTAATGACATGGCATTTTTTTTCTGACTAGAAAGTCCTATGTATGTCCATACATCCATCACATGGATGTCCTGGGAACCAGGGTATGATCGAGCAGTGTGCAGGGCTCTCACAGTTGTGGTCAGTTCACATTGTTTTCTTCCATTTGAATATTACCATTTGGGTTCATAACAGCTGCACATGTGAAAAATGACAATCATTTGAATTCAAGAGTAAAAGAAGGAAAACAGGAAACTCTAAATGACCTTTTGGGTTAGGTCATCTAAAAATAGATAGGAGAAGCTTTTTAGAATCAAATTGCCCTCCCAATAGAGTGACTCATTAAATGTTTGATTTGCTGCTATATTAATTGATTCAATCAGAATGAATCATGTCCTGTGTTTTGTTGAATTGACTTGACATAATATGCAGCAGATCCTGTGACACTTCTGTGTCCCTCCTGCCACTTTAAGCAGTGCCCATATGACTTGATTTCCATATGGAAACCAATTCAGGATTGATGCTGGTTCAGAAAACACATATTTTCATACAGAATACTTTCAAGTCCTTCATTTCTCTTAGTTAAATTACTTGGCATCCAAAAAGTATTTTCAACTTTCAGAACTTCAGAAAATTTTTCTTCTGCCAAAAAGAATCACTTTGGGGAAAAAAAAGGTTTAAAAATAGCTGCTTTGTTCCAGTTAATATTGCTCCTAATCAGAGCACAAGGGGAATAGGTTTTACCATAGCCTAAGTCTGGGAGCTAGGTCCCCACTCTATAGGATATTTTCGGATGATGCCATATGTTTATCGACATAAACTCTGGTAATAGTTCAGGTCTGGCACCTTTCTTTATGCTGAAATGATATCATGCCATGTTTTATTGTCCCTCCCTGTCTAGATGTGTTACTACAAGTGAGCTGTGAAGTAGCCCTATAGAAGAATAGTTGATACAACTTCATTCTGTGTCATATTAAATAACGGTTGAAACATCAAGTATTTGTTACTACTCTTTAAATTAAGGAGGGATGGCTTAATGGTATCTTTGAAAGGACTGTCACACCGCAGTGTAAAACATGATCTTGGGTTGGGGTTGTGAGACAACAGTGGAGGGAGGAAGCCTGAATCCAGATGCCAGATCACTTTTTTGTGTGTCTATTTTTTTTAACTTTTAAATTTGTTTTAATTGGAGGATAATTACTTTACAGTATTGTGATGGTTTTTGCCATACATCAACATGAATCGACCATTGGCATACATGTGTCCCCTCCATCCTGAACCTTAGCCCCCACCACCTCCCTACCCCATCCCTCCAGATCGTCCCAGAGGACTGGCTTTGGGTGCCCTGCATCGTACATCAAACTCCCACTGGCTATCTATTTTACATATGGTAATATATATGTTTCAGTGCTATTCTCTCAAATCATCCTGCTTGCTCCTTCTCCCCCTGAGTCCAAACGTCTCTTCTTTACATCTGTGTCTCCTTTGCTGCCCTGCACTTAGTTCTGGTGAAGGTAAGGTCCAGGATGGGACCGAGGGAGCTGGTGAAAAAAGGTGGCATGCAGGAAAACAGAAGGGGAGGAGGAAGTCAAGGAGATGTGAGAACAGAGAATCAGATGGGTCATTTAGGTAGACATCCACGTCACCTGGGATGATGGTGGCCTAGGGTTCTGACTGCCAGGGTAGAAGAGAGCGATGAGCAGGGGTGCCAAGGAAGCTTGCAGCCTCAGGTTTCAGCCATGCAGTGGGAGGGAAGGATCTGGAAATTGCTGCAGGGAGCTGAGAGACCAGCACACCACCTCCAGGGCCCCAGGACCACAGGGAGGGAAGGGAGACAGCCTCTGCAGTGAGGACGGCAGCGGATGCTGTCTCCTTAGGAAGCGCAGACAATAGATCAGAACATGATACACACTGTCCCCGGGCCCAGAACACTGACTCTTGGTTAATGTCTTTATGGTTTGCAAAACCCATTATCAATTTTATTAACAGCTATCAGTACAGAGTCCGTAGGTTCCCTTTTCCCCCCAACAGAAGATGTTTGAGCCCACAGATAAGCCTGTGCCCAGCACTTTATTTACACAAAAAGGAAGGTTTTGCTCAACCCAGTTGGGCTGAATCCTCAATTTTATAATAACCACATTTCGAGAAGCAATCATATTCAAGGAAGCCTGCCGAGAACTTTCCAGCAACTAGACACTGAGACACAAGTTCAGGGCATAGAGAGATCTGTCTCTTCTCTCAAGCTTGTGAGAGTTCTCCGGAGAAAGCAATGAGAAATTAAAGAGATTAGATCAAAACACTACCACTGAAAAAATAAATAAACCCAGCCAGGGAAGAAAGCCTATTAGAGAGAAATAAAAATCTGTTACAGGTGGCTACATCTCTTGCATGGGGAGAATGACTTTATGTATTCCATCTGCTTCATTTGTATTCCATTATTCCAATTTACAAGTAGAGCAGCAAACTTTTAGATATGAAAAATGAGAGATACCAAAGGAAACCATATTTCTTCTTTTTTGCCAAGGATATTAGAAATCTCTAGCCGAAGCTGGTTGATTCCCTTTATATGGATAAAATGTCTCGAAAAGAAATCAATACTCCTCATGTCATATTAAATCCCTGCTATGAGTATGCCTACTTGAGCAGACACAGGTCATTTGATACATTTATCAATGTCCTTTCTGCTGTTATTACTCTCCAAAAGTTTTTATGTATTCCAAATAGCTATCAGCCTTGCCATACACATGTTCCTAGACTTGCCCCAACCTTTTTGAAGGAAAACTGATTATTCCCATAGACAAGATAGCACTGATAGACACAATAAATCCTGAGCTGCGTCTTTTGGTTTCTAATTTTGCTAGTGGTGAAATGACCTTTTACCAGTAGTGACTATTGGATCTTACTATCCTGTCCACATTGATCCTCAAAACAAATGCTTAAATTATTTTTTGTACCATCATGTGCTGACTAGTTTGGTGATAGAGGGTTAGAAGCATCCTCTGAAAATCCAGAATGTGGAAGTTTTGATTTTTCACTTCAAAATAAATTGCATGTTTTGACAGAACAAGAGGTGCAGACTTCTCAAGTGCCATTTCTGCTTTTACTACAGATTTGAGTACTAGCCCGGTGATGTTCAAGCTGTTGCCATGGATCAAAGAGGAAAACCTTTTAGAGCCTCTTTCCACCTGATTTAATGTTCGCCTTTTCAACCTTTGAATTGTTTTCCCTAGATCATTCTGGTTTTATTCACAAGGGTTATAAAAACAAGGGCGAGGCTAGACTCCAGTTTCTGCTGCTAGGGGGTGTAATTTTGAGCCTCAAAGGAATAATCCATTTAATTCAATTATTAATGCTTTTCAGCATGAATTTAAAATATTGCCAATAAAATGCCTGGCCCTAAGGACTGGTGTGTTTACAATGTATGTGTATACAAATGGATTTACTCTAGAGATCCAGAATGTGACTGTCTGCATCTCCATGATGCTCCTTCCCCAAAATTGTCCTTCCTGGAAGATGTAACAAATTATATCCCGGGCCCTTCACCAGATAGTTGGTGGTGAGAATCCACTTCTGCGTGTGGCCAGGAGAATGGCTTAAATGTAGATCATGAGAGTGACAGCACAAACCCAACAATTGGAGGCAGCATGTGGGGACAAAAAACACAAAGAAAGAACTGAACAAACTCCTTCCCCAGCTGCTCCTCTGCCTCTTGGGTTGTCATCTCAGGCGCTGGTCTTTGACTTGGAACCTTGAAGTGTAACCACTTACTTGAATTTCAGGCTTTCTGCATCTCTCTCCTAACAGCCTGTGTGGTGGTGATTTAGTAAATCAGTTGTGTTGGACTCTTTTGAGACCTCGTAAACTATAGCCCACCAGGCTCTGCTGTCCATGGGATTCTCCAGGCAAGAATACTGGAGTGAGTTATGATGCCCTCCTCCAGGGGATCTTCCCGATGCAGGGGGGATCGAACCTGGGTCTCCTGCATTGACAGGCGGGTTCTTTATCACTGAGTCACCAAGGAAGCCACTATAGCACATGATAGACTCAATTATAATTATTTATGTATCTGATTCTCTACTCCCTCACCCCACCCCACATTCTGAAGCCTGCAAGAGCATAATCCCCACTGCATAGCTTGACACAGTACATATAGGTATTCAGTAAGTGCCTGTTGAATGAATGTATACGCACAGTCTTCTCAGGCCTCATCAGCTTGGGGGGTTCTTGAGACATCAATCAAAGACTTAAGTTTGTAAAATGGTGTACCTATGAGGGGGCTTCCCTGATAGCTCAGTTAGTAAAGAATCTGCCTGCAATGCAGGAGACCCCAGTTTGATTCCTGGGTCAGGAAGATCCACTGGAGAAGGAATAGGCTACCCACTCCAGTATTCTTGGGCTTCCCTTGTGGCTCAGCTAGTAAAGAATTGCCTGATGCTGGAGACCTAGGTTCAATTCTTAGGTTGGAAAGATCCCCTGGAGAAGGGAAACACTACCCACTCCAGTATTCTGGCCTGGAGAATTCCATGGACTATATAGACCATGTTCATCCTATCAGAAATGTCTCCTTTCTCTGTAAAGTTATTTCCTTTAAACATTCTTGAGATACATGGAGAAAAACTGGTAGCCTAGATTTCTAAAACCCTGTTCTTTAAACAAACTGACTTTCTTTACTGAGATAGAAACTTTGGCCTCTCTGACAAACCCAAAAGTCATCTCCATATTTTGATGGATGAATCAGTTCTTCAGAAAACAGTCATTTGAATATATCTGCCCTTCGATCTGCAACATGACTGAGAGTCTTCCCTGGTCTGCTCTTCCTCTGAAAGTGAATGTTTGTTCTTTTGATTCCAGAGTTCATCCCGCAGGCGTTTGGAATGCCCTTATCCCAAGTTATCGCAAATGACCGGGCCTATAAACTCAAGCAGGACTCGCAGAGGGACGAGCACAAGGATGCCTCCGATTTTGTGGCTTCCCTCCTCCCATTTGGAAATAAAAGACAAAACAAAGAACTCTCAAGCAGTAACTCATCTCTCAGCTCCACCTCGGAAACACCAAATGAGTCAACGTCTCCCAATACCCCGGAGCCGGCTCCTCGGGCCAGAAGGAGGGTGAGTTGGCCAGTGTTTTCTCTGACACTGAAGTTAGGACAACGGAAGAGTTCTAAGGTTATTCTCTGAGTCTTGGCTTATGTGAAAACTGGAAATATAGTTTGTGTCCAAGTATCTGTCAACAACCCCATTCAGGGAGAATTTGCACTGGTCCCGAGACACAAGACACACCCTCACAACCTTTCCCTGACCCCTTTCAAAGGTATTCGGTGCCTCTCCTTGGTTACCCATGATATTCAGAACATTCTACAACATCACCACTGACCCTGCTCTAGTGTGATCTTCTGTTGTTACCAGAATTTCCTGTGAGACTGTGAGGCTTGAGGGCAGGGCCAAGTGTTTTTGTTAATCTCTTCATCTCATCTAAGAACTATGCCTGGCTAAGTAAATTTGCTACTGGTCTTCATAAACAGGGCTTCCCTGGTGGCTCAGATGATAAAGAAGCTGCCTGCAATGCAGGAGACTCAGGTTTGACCCCTGGGTCGGGAAGATCCCCTGGAGAAGGGAATGGCTATTCATTCCAGTATTCTTACCTGGAGAATCCCATGGACGGAGAAGCCTGGCAGGCTGCAGTCCATGGGGTCGCCAAGGATCGGACAGGACTGAGCGACTAACACTTACTTACACTTATTTCATAAACAGTAAGATTTTTTTCTTATCAATAGGGCATGGTTTTTTCCCCCAACATAACTGTAGAAACACACACACACACACACACATCCTCTTTCAAATCAATACTGTAATAACATGGTAGGTGGTGCTAGTGGTAAAGAACCCGCATGCCAATTCAGGAGATATAAGAGACATGGGTTCGATCCCTGGGTCAAGAAGATTCCCCTGGAGGAGGGCATGACAACCCATTCCAATATTCTTGCCTGGAGAATCCCATGGACAGAGGAACTTGATGGGCTGCCGTCCATGGGGTCACAAAGAGTCAGACACAATTGAAGCGACTTAGCACACAGCACACAATAATGTGGCTCCATTTATTAAGTGAGTACCATGTTCCAGGCACTGTGCTATTATTTAGCACTTCAGATTTCACATTTCAATCCAGGAAAGCTGAGTTTCCAGACAAATTGGTTGATGATTAGCTGAATCAGGAGATAAATATCTCTGAAACTTCCTGGGTCATTGAGAGGTCTCTCCTTTTCCTCTTGCCTGAAAGCCCAAATCTTTGCCATCTCCAGCCATCAACTCCTACCCTAGTTAAAACCCCAGACACTTCCCAGTTAAAATCCACAATGCTCAGTCAGCCTCCAACATTTAGAACCTCTCCAAGATTCAGGGGTACCTGAGCTACCCATCGCTGTTTCCAGGGTTTCCCTATGTTTAAAACTGAAGAAATGACAGCATCCAAGAATATTTGAATTTGCATGATGGAAGTGTTCTTCCAGTCCCATCATAATCTCTCAGACTGTGTGTATAAGACTACAAGGCAATGACACCAAAATGCCATGTATGAGCTTTCTGAGACTCTAGAGCCCAGGCAATGAGCCTCCCCAATGCCCTCCCCTCTGTCCAGGCCTTGCTAGGACACCAGCTGCCAACTTTTTCCTCTAGGTTTCATCAAAGAGTCGGTGGCCATACAGACATCACTGGTGCCCTGTGCCCTTACCCTTAGTTCTTACCATTCCTAGCGTGCCAGCCCTCTTTCCACCTGTCATTAACCTCATCTCTTGGCTAGAGGCTCTCTCTGATGGCCAGAGACACCCACCCATGCCGATGACAGCCTGCAAGTAGCAAGGCATTAATGTCACCTCCCTACCCCTACCAGAAGTTGCCCTTAATCAATGACTCTGGAGACTTGTGATAAATACTTCAGCTCCCTCACTCCTTAGCAGGAATAGCTCTGAGGTACGTGACCTACATGATCATCCAGGTTCCCAGGGAAGTTGGGCTCCAGCTGCCCACAGGCTTGTCACGGGCTTGGCGAGGCTCCCTTCGCTGGCTGCCTTCACTTCCCTTTCTCATTTCCCCACTCCCCTACAGCTGTCTCCTGGGACTGTTCCCCTAATAAAGTACATTGTGCCACTTCTGGGGAAAACCAAACTAAGACTGTTTATGGAATCCTATTTTAAAATCTACTTTCTAGAGCCATAGTTGAATTTTTTTTTAATTCACAAGCATTCTCTGACTTTACCTCATTCATCAAGTATGTGATTTTTTTTTTCTTGTTTCAAGGAATGAAGTGGTTGGGTCAAACTATTTTAATTGTATGTTTGCCATCTCTTGTCTTCCATTTGGAAAAAGTTGTCTATTGTTGAAATTGTAACTGTCAGTACCTTACCCTATGTCGTGAAGGTTTCCTTTTTCAAAAGGTGTTTGGTTTTTTTCCTTTTAAAATAGAAACAGCACAATTAAACAGTATAATTTCAAGTGGGCAAAAGTGTTTATTGGACAGCATTGGGGGAAGCAGTTTTTATTTTCTCCATCTGTCCTCTTTGTTCATGTCTGTGTATAATTTGCAGGGTGCAATGTCAGTGGATTCTATCACCGATCTTGATGACAATCAGTCTCGACTGCTGGAAGCATTACAGCTCTCCTTGCCTGCTGAGGCTCAAAATAAAAAAGAAAAAGCCAGAGATAAGAAACTCAGCCTGAATCCTATTTACAGGCAGGTCCCCAGGCTGGTGGACAGCTGCTGTCAACATCTTGAAAAACATGGTAAGCCGACTTGTGTGTCAGCAATCAAGTACTTGCATGTATTCAAGCATTATTCATTTAAACACCCAATTTCAATTCTATACTCATTTGATCAGGCTCTATGTCGAAACTTCCTTTGTGAAGAAAGTTTACACAGGTTGGCATAACCCCAGTAGGGATAAACAAGATATGAGGTGGGGATAAACTTGATGATATTCAAACTCCCTAGAGCCAAAGAGTCCTCAGAAGTGACACTGGAGACAGGAAATTGAAAGGAGGATAAGGTATGTTGGGCTGGGTTATCCTCAGGACCTCCTTTAAACAAAGCAGAGCCACTTCTATGTTCTTTATATGTTGAGGTTACTCAAGGCTTCCTTTAAAAGAAAGAATCAACTTCTTTACAAAAAAAGATCAGAAAACCATTCCTTAAGTGAATAGAAAATATGTACTTTTGGACAATAGTTTTCTGTATTGTTATTTGCATTTTTGGGGAAAGATGTCCACTTAAAATTTCTTCATAGTGCCCCTTTTGGCAACTCACTTCAGTTCAGTCACTCAGTCGTGTCCAACTTTTTGTGATCCCATGAACCACAGCACACCAGGCCTCCCTGTTCAACACCAACTCCCAGAGTTTACCCAAACCCATGTCCATTGAGTCAGTGATGCCATACAACCATCTCATCCTCTGTTGTCCCCTTCTCCTCCTGCCCTCCATCTTTCCCAGCATCAGGGTCTTTTCAAAGGAGTCAGCTCTTCACATCAGGTGGCCAAAGTATTGGAGTTTCAGCTTCAACATCAGACCTTCCAATGAACACCCAGAACTGATCTCCTTTAGGATGGACTGGTTGGATCTCCTTGCAGTCCAAGGGACTCTCAAGAGTCTTCTCCAACACCACAGTTCAAAAGCATCAATTCTTCGGCACTCAGCTTTCTTTATAGTCCAACTCTCACATCCATACATGACTACTGGATAAACCATAGCCTTGACTAGACAGACCTTTGTTGGCAAAGTAATATCTCTCCTTTTTAATATGCTGTCTAGGTTGGTCATAACTTTCCTTCCAAGGAGTAAGTGTCTTTTAATTTCATGGCTGCAATCACCATCTGCACTGATTTTGGAGCACAAAAAAAATAAATAAATAAATAAATAAAATCTCTCACTGTTTCAATTGTTTCTCCGTCTATTTGCCATGAAGTGATGTGACCGATGCCATGATCTTAGTTTTCATGTTGAGCTTTAAGCCAACTTTTTCACTCTCCTCTTTCACTTTCATCAAGAGGCCCTTTAGTTCTTCTACACTTTCTGCCATAAGGGTGGTGTCATCTGCGTATCTGAGGTTATTGATATTTCTCCTGGCAATCTTGATTCCAGCTTGTGCTTCCTCCAGCCCAGCGTTTCTCATGATGTACTCTGCATATAAATTAAATAAGCAGGGTGACAATGTACAGCCTTGACGTACTTCTTTTCCTATTTGGAACCAGTCTGTTGTTCCATGTCCACTTCTAACTGTTGCTTCTTGACCTGCATACAGGTTTCTCAAGAGGCAGGTCAGGTGGTCTTGGCAACTCAGTTCCACTTAATATGCTGACTTTAAAGCTATGTACAGTTCTTTAGAATCTTTGTTGAACTTAAGATTTTTGGCTCATCAAACTGCCATGTCTACAACCTGAATTTGTTTGCTATAATGTTAACATGCATTTTATGGAATGAGAGGAGTTTATTAATTGCTTCTTTTTTCCAGTTTTATTGAGAAATAATTCACATACATCACTGTAATTACCTTTATACTATAAAAATGATGTACTCATCATAATAAAGAAAACAGAAACAGAAAAATAAATCCTGAAGATATACACACATAACTGCATTAACATTCTCATCCATTTCTTTCTAATAAAAGAGGGGCTTTACAAAAATTAATCAACTTGTTATATATGGAAATCACTAGATAACATATGAATGACTTAATATAATTAATATGTATTAAAGCTTTGCTTATACAAAATTTTAATATGTAGATGTATGTATGTATGTTCATGTGTTTGTTTATCTGCCTCTTCTCCTTAGAAGATAAACTGGACATCAAGAAAAATATCTTAGACATTTGGAATTCCCAAAACTTAGTATCATGATAACAATGTAAATGTTCAATCAGTATTACACAAACAAAATTATATTTCAAAATAACTTAGCAAGTAAAGAGTATAGTACCATGAATATATAAATTCAGCCTATACTTTACTACGAGGTAGAAAAAGTGACTAATACTTTTATAGTTATAATTTTTCCTTGTAAAGAATGTAGAGAGTGAGGTGTAGGCACTTTAAAGAATTCTAAATGAGAAAATTCTACTCCAATCATGCAAAAATGCAGTGACAGGTTGAGTAACTGCTTTTGCGAAAGAAAACTTGGCATGTCTTTATATTTTCTGTTGGAAAATAAATTTTCATGAATTTTAATTTGTGAAATAGCATTTCCTTTAAGATTACTGAAAAACAGGGCAGTTCATGTTTTCTTAGGGCAGGGGTGGTGTGTGAAGTAGTTACAGTGCACTTTAGGGCCTAAAGGAAAGAGGATAACCTGCATGATCTTTCAAGGCCCTGATTCTGTTCTGAGTTTCCATGATGCTTAGACCAAATGGCTCTGGAAAAAATAAGAGACAGGCTCAAATTCAAACAGATATTAATCTTAATCACAAAAAAGAGCAAACTTCAAAAGCAATTTTTATAAGACTTTATTTGCCAGTTTTTGAAATGGATAGCAGAGAGTTTGAGTCACTTTGGCCTTATAGATATTTGTCAAAGATCTTTTCATTCTCTCTCAAATCAGTCTTGGACTTACACACACAATAATAAAACAAAACAAAACAAAAGGGAGAGAGAGGGGAAAAAAACAAACGGTCTTGGACAGTAGTCTTGACTCTGTCTATATTCGTGTACACTACCCACTTTTACTTCACCAAATGCTGTCTCTACTATCAGGCCCAAATTCCTTAACCATCCTTGCTTTCTCTGAACCACACATTTCAAACAAAAACAAACAAACAAAGAAACCAGACAATATAACAAAGAGTCAGACTCTCTTCTGTCTCTTGGATTTAGGCTGAGTTGAGGGTGGAGCCCCCGATTTATTATGCCTGCCCTCGTTACTTGAATTCCCTGTCTGAGATTCAGGTGCCTGGGGTCTAGTTTCCATTCCAGCTTCTGATGAAAAGGAGAGAAAAGTGATAGCATCAATCTCTGGGACAGGGTACAGCAACATCCCATTTCTTTGCCAGATCTATGACTTTTTTGATGGACACCTGTTTTTTCTCAGTGACTGTCTCAAGTCAAGGTTACTGAATGCCTGGACTGCATCTTCTTGAGGAAAAGGACTCTAAAGTTTATGTCAGAGAATGGCATTGGCTATCTGAAGGCTGTCATCTGCTCTGCCTAAAAATTAATTAATTAAAAACTTAGATTATAATCAATTGATACATAGAAATTACAGTAATCAATCACTAGCTATTAATAGTTATTTTCAAAATCACGGTCACCTTTACTGAGTGGAAAAGTACTATAATTGAGGAAATAATGACATAGAAATAGACATTTCTGCCCAGATTGGAGGAATTCAAGCCAAGGAATAATCTCACGTGGGAAGAAAGTGCCCCTATGTGATATCTCACTTATGTAGAAATTTCAGCTATTTGGAAAGCATTGAACCAATAAGAAAATATTGCAGCCAAAATTTAAATTGTGAAGTCATACTATTATAATAAGGGCTTACCAGGTGTCTCCATGGTAAAGAATCTGCCTGCCAATGCAGGAGACATGGGTTCGATCCTTGGGTCAGGAAGATGCCCCGGAGAAGGAAATGACAACCCACTCCAGTATTCTTGCCTGGAGAATCCCCTGGGTGAAGGAGCCATGGATCCATGGATGGATGGAGTCCACCCCATGGTGGACCGCAGTCCATGGGGTCACAAAGAGTCGGACACGACTGAGCAACTGACCACGGCACAGCACTGTTATAGTCAAGTTTTCTGTTTGCATGGAGATTCTCATTTAGACCAGTCAGGGCCTGTATCTCTCTGTAGGTGCCATATACAAGTCTATATATTTTATGTGCATTGATTAATTGAATCATTGAACAACTTTTGAGGTGGACACTTATTATGCTCAGCTTGTAGATGAAGACATATAATTCTGTGTTTGATTCTAATATCTTTATTCTGTTGTTTTCAAGTCCCCACAGAGGTAGAAGCAATAAATTAGGCTGGGGGTTGGCTGGACTCAATTATATGACAGACAAATTGATGGCAACAACAAGGAAGGAACAGAAGTCTTTTGAGAATTGATGCAGAGCAGAAACTCCACCCAAGAGCAAATCAGCAATGACTAGCCTCTCAACATGATTCTCTCAAATTATTCTGGAAATTCAGGATAACAAATATAAGATATAAAAGTGATAAAAATAGTCCATTTTTTGGGTATTATATTTTTAGATACTTTTGGATATTATATTTTCTAACTGAGAAGCTCTAGAAAACCAACTTTAAAAGTCTTATACCTAATACCCAATGTGGCAAGACCATAAAATAAATATACAAAAATATATCCACATCTTATATAAGAGCAATAATATTATGTACTATACCAATAAAATAATTCATTTATATTAATATCAAATGTACAGTATAGCTAGAATACCTGAAATAAGAAGTAAGAAATTTCTGTGAAAAAAACCGCAAAGCTTTACCAAGAGACAGTAAGGAATTAAGAAACAAAGTAAGATGTCTACTTTGTTTCAGGATGGAAAAAAATAACATTATAAAGATTTTAAACTCTTTCCAATTTAATTATATACTGGACTAGTCAGAACTCTTTCAGTGGCAAGAGAAGAACCCAGATAAAACTAGATTAAGCAAAGCATACACCCCCCCCCCAATCCTATTTACATACTGGGAGTCTGAAAATTTTATCTAGATTCAGGATCAGGCAGATTCAGGATGCAAATGATGCCATGAGAGCATGGGTCTGTTTGCTGGTGCATTTACTATGTTTTCACAGTCTGTTGACTCTCACACCCAGCCCTCTTCATGTGGCAGCAAAACAGCCATGGGCAGCTACAATCTGGCATTGCCCTTACAACGAGTATCCCAAATGAAGAGAAAGTGAGCCAGCAATGAAACAGTAAATGTAGGTGATGATCAGCAGTGGTGGTGACTGATGGCTTACATAGGAAAATGAGTCCTTCAGACATTCTCTGCCCCCTTAAAAGAAGTGTGTAATAGCTCTTGTGAAGTATTCTTGCCCCCAAATTCTAAGCAGAATAAGAGAAAACTGACACTATCTCTTTAGAGGAAATAAAGGGGAGAAAGGAACATATAAATGGCACTGCAGAGTGTCTTCATCCAAACAGTGAGGGAATCTACAGTGGGAAATCAGCGCTATATCTTCATCAAACCAATTATGACAAGGAAAATGTATAAACAGTGAGGGGAGAAACATAGACATTAAGAGACTGCAAGGTGCACCAACTGATCACAGTTTGTGATCGGTTCACAGTTTGTGAACCTTATCTGAATGTTGACTGGATATTTAATGATACTGAGGAACTGTTGTTGACCTTTCTAATTTGTGATTGATTGTTTAAGAGACCTAATTTTTTGGAGCAAGGCTTCTCAACCTTGGCACTACTGACATTTAGGACTATATAAATCTTGATGCATTGGCCCCATAATCCCACTTCTAAGACATGCTCTCAAGAGAATCAGAAATGTAAACTGAGACGGATGTGCAGAGTTGTTCCTAATAGGCAAGTTATGGTATCAGAACAAGTGTATATGTGTTGGTGGAACTTATATTGTCATTCACAGGAGAATATGAAGTGAATTTTGGCACATTAATGCAAGAGTATTTTGCATCCATTTTAAGTAACATTTACACAGAATTTTTATTGGCTTAAAAAATTCTTGTGACATAATATTAAGTAAATGCAGCAGCATTTCCTCTCTCTATATATAATTTTTTCATGTAGAAAAGACTGGACAGAAATAAATCAAAATATTAAATCATTACTTCTGCACCAGGTATTTTTAAAGTATATTATTTTTTACATTTTTCTGCACATTATAGATTTTCTTTCATAAGTACATGCTTTAATTATGATCAGTGAGGCAAGAAATAGCTATCTTCAAATTGATAAAGGGCTGGAAATTCATAGAAAACTCATGTTTAATTCTTCTGAATAATGAAGAAAATGTTACATTATTTTTTTCATATGGAGGAAGTGTGGAAATACATAATATCACAAGAACAATTTTTAATCAGAAGAGTTTAATGTAAAATGATCCTGGTGCTAGCAGGGCTAACTTCTAGGTACCTGGTGAATCTAGCATGGCATAAATAAGCATTAATGCATGCTGTCAAGTCACCATTACGCTGCATGTTGCAGTGTGGTATTGGCATTTTGTTTTATATCTATTTTGATTTGCTCCAGTTTGAAACCATAAAACAGGACTGAAGATTTTGTTTCCTCATTTGCAGGCCTCCAGACAGTGGGGATATTCCGAGTTGGAAGCTCAAAAAAGAGAGTGAGACAAGTAAGTGAAAAGTGGAGATGATATTGTACATTTCACTTGACTTCTAGGTGAATTACCTTGTGCAAAGTTCGAGCTTATGCAAATTCATTTCTGAGTATCTTTTCTGCACCATCTCACTGATTATGGTATAATTGAGTCCCAAAAAGTAAAAGGCGAACTCAGAAGCTCAGAAAGATTTAGGATCATACAATTGAAAGCACAATGTCTAGACGTGCCCATGGCATGTACAACAAAACAAAACTAATTTATAAACATTTTATTGACACTGTAAATGCAGGAAATTCAGAGAGTACCTGATCAGTAAGTGAAAATAAATAGAAAACAATTATATAGTACTCATTTCTACCAAAATGCAATATAAGTAATCCTGTTAATATCTCTTCTGTGAAAATGCTACAGTTTTTTATAGCTTTAACTTCTCAAAAATAATTGTATTCATTTTCTATGGAACCATTGATTCCCCAATTCATCTTCCATGTGGGGATTGTACCCTTCAGTTTCCTTCAACACTTTCCAGATTTCTTGCAAGAGAAGTTTGGAATTAGAGCTTCAGAAGCAGGTTCCTATGATTAGGCAGATATCAGTGTTCATGACAGCTTCATAAAAGACAAACCTTCCTTTGAGAAAAGAATTCATATGTTGGCTAAAAGAAAATTAAAATATTATTTTCCCTCTGTTGGTTCCAACAGAAAGAAGTAAGGAACCCAGCAATTCAAAACTGAAGCCAAATGAAAATAATTTTTAGTTGGATGAAGCTGAAGAAACGATATTTGTTCATATTATTGAAACTAAGTGAAATAAATGCCTTCTTGTGTCTTTTTTTGTCCAGACAAAAGGGTGTTTTCAAAAGAAGTATGTTTTCTGTTTGGTTGGTTGGTTGGTTTTATTTATAATAGTCACTTTAGAGACTATTGAACAACATTTCACATTTCACAATAGGACTAGCAGGAAGAAGATAGCATAATAACATTTCTTAGGCCTCCTGTGCAGAGCTGCAGAATATTTTCAAAAACGTTACCTCACTGAATTCGCCCACCAGCTGAGAGACAAGCCCTTTTCACCCACTTCTGAGGCTTAGAGAGATAAAGACATTTAATTCAAGGCACACAGTTTAGATCAGGCTCTTTCCACAATCCTTTCTTTCAGCGTGCACATGCATGTGTGTGTGTGTTCTCGCTCAGAAAAGAAACATGGTATGTTTGAATGGTCATGAATAGGAGTGGTGCCAATAGAAGCCTTCTTCGTTCTGGCTGCCTGGTGCACGCTAAGGATGAGTAATCTGGAATTGATGAGCCATTCAGGACAGTATTCTTATCAGGTGGCGAGGTGGCTAGTGACAGACATTATTCCTCAGTTATATCTTTATTCACCCAAAGGAAAACCTTTGCATGGAGATTTATTTATGGACTCTCCAAAAAAGCTATATATATATTTATTTATATATATATGTGTGTGTGTGCGTGTGTGTGTGTGTGTGTGTGTGTATAAAATAAGTGGTCCGATTTCAAGCATGAAGTATGCTCCACCTCACCATTTGATCTTGTTATATCACTTCATAACCCCCTACACTTTTTCTTCAGAACAATTGTCATAGTATTAAGAGCTAATTAGTGATTGATGGGATTACCAGTTTATCACCTTCTGAGAGATGGAGGAGGGGAAGGGCTTTGCCTCTTGACTCATCACCATATTTTGAGGACCTCTAAGAAGGCCCCGGTACACAGCAGGTACATCCTTCTTGAATGAATGACAGAGCACATAAACACTTACAGAAGTTTACTGCCTAGAGCAGATTCATAAACTCGCTAACTTATTTTAACAGCAGAGAACAATACCTAAGAGAAGTTGAGCTGCCCGAGATGAAAGTAGGGTGTAGAGTTATGACTTCCTTCTGGCTATTGTGTTTCCCTACTGTGATAAATGCTAAAGGAGTGAGGATAATGATGAAGGCAGGCAATCTTCCTGGAAAATGTTAATAAAGCTACTTTGACAAATCTAAGGCAGATTTTATTCAGTTATTGTCACCCTTCAAGCCTCAGAGAAATAAATGGTTTCTTAGGGTGTTTAATTTCATCGTTTGCAGAAAAATCTCTCTGTTTCCTTGTCTAGTATTTGTGGAAAATGTCAGAATTCCAACGTGGTAAAATTGCTGACATGCAAAACTGCTATACAATGGATTAATTCCTCCCTCCCACGATTAGAGTTGACCTAACCCCTTAGCTCTTCCTCCCAACCTTCTGGATGTCATTATCAAGCCCTGCTTCTTGTGTCATTAACAGTAAACCCACTGATACTTTTATTTAATAATGCATTTCCTATGTGTGTGTGTGTGTGTGTGTGTATATATATATATATATATATATATGAAAGTGAAAGTGTTATTCACTCAGTTGTGTCTGACTCTTTGTGACCCCTTGGACTGTAACCCATCAGGCTCCTCTGTCCATGGGATTCTCCAAGCAAAAATACTGGAGTGTGTTGCCATTCCCTTCTCCAAGGGATCTTCCTGACCCAGGAATCGAACCCGGGTCTCCTGCATTGCAGGCAGATTCTTTGTAGTCTTAGCCACCAGGTGGCTATAGATATATACACATATATATGGACTTACATGGGCTTCCCTGGTGGCTATATATATGTGTGTGTGTGTTTGTGTGTGTGTGTGTGTGTGTATACATACATACATATATATATTGTGAAACTAACACTTTCACTTCATATATTCAGGGCTGGTATTGCATAGATGCTGTAGATCAAGGTCACACGTTGTTTGCTTCTCCTTCCCGGGGTCTGGGTAAACCCACTCCTCAAGGCTGTGTGTCACAGCACTTCTTTTGCTGGGTGCTGAACGTTGAGGTGTGCTGTTCCGAGACTGCCACTGGAACTATTGTCTTTCCAGCTACGTGAGGAGTTTGACCGTGGGGTTGATGTCTCCCTGGAGGAGGAGCACAGCGTCCATGATGTGGCTGCCTTGTTGAAGGAGTTCCTGAGGGACATGCCAGACCCCCTGCTCACCAGGGAGCTGTACACAGCTTTCATCAATACCCTCTGTATGTAATCCAGCCATCAGCAGGAATGTCTTACTGGGATGCCCCACTCACTCATCAAAACCTTGTGCATATGTTTCCTAATAGCTATTTTGACCTGACTTATCTGTCTCTAATGATCGGGCTATTGGGGGAATTTTGTGAGACTTACCCTGGGGAGAATTGGCAGGAAGAAAGTTGCCATGAAACAAATAGAATTAGCCAAGAAAAATTGGGGATGCCTTCAAATGACTCTAGGATAGTAGAAAGTGCAACAAATTGATGCTTTGGAGTAACAGAGAGGATTGAGTCCATGCCTAAAAATGAGTTTGCATTTCTGGAACCCAGAGTGAGAAAGGGAGATGGGAAATATTCCAGGTAGAGCCCAGGACCGGGACTTGCAATGTGGCTGGTTCAGGGCTAGAGACACAGATCCCCAAAGGAGAACAGGAAGGCGACTGGGAGGAGGAAGTGGGCAGAACTCTGTGAGGCTCCATGCGTTCCTTCCTGCTGCGGGTGACAGGCTCACAACAGAGAAGACCCTGACTTTGCACCAGGTCACGCTTATTGTCAACAAAAAGTCTACCTCTTGTGTCCTGCTCAACCGACCAGGGCCTCTGATCTGTTAGAAACTCAGATTTTAGAACATTCCCACATGGTTCGCAAATGGGCTGTGATCCCTAAAGTATGTGAGGATTTCCACAAGGGAAGGAAAAAGAAGAAAGTAAGGGAAATGACGTTACCTTTCTACCCAGGATTAGAATGATTTCTGTGGGTGTTACATTTCCCCAGGTCGCGTTTATCTTTCTATCCCTCAGAACCTTACTGTTGAATTGCTAAACCAACGGTGGGGGGCAGGAATGAAAGGTGACTTGCCTTGTTAATCCCTTTCTGAAGACAGTTGAGCCGGAAGGGTGTGACCTCCGCCTTGACTTACTTAGAGCCCCTTTTCTTGCCTTGCTCAGTGCTGGAGCCAGAGGAACAGCTGGGCACCTTGCAACTCCTCATCTACCTGCTACCTCCCTGCAACTGCGACACGCTCCACCGCCTGCTGCAGTTCCTGTCCATCGTGGCCAGGCATGCCGAGGACAACGTCAGCAAGGACGGCCAAGAGGTGCGCACCCTGCCGCTGCCACGCATGCTCGCCTCTTCCTTTTTCCTGTTTGGAAAGGGAGAGCTAAAAAAGAATAAGGCGGCTTCCCTGGTGGCTCAGCAGTAAAGAATCCGCCCGCCAAGGCAGGGAACGTGGGTTCAATCCCTGGGTCAGGGAGATCTCCTGGAGGAGGGCGTGGCAACCCACTCCAATATTCTTGCCTGGAGAATCCCATGGACAGAGGGGCCTGGCAGGCTACAGTCCATGCAGTTGCAAAGAGTTGGACACAACCGAGTGACTAAACAACAATTCATCTCAGTGCCACCTGGTATCAGCTGCTAAAGACAGGTTCTCCACAGTCCTCTGGACGCCTCTGGAATGTTCTTGTTGGACTTGGCCCCCAATCTGAGGTCTTAGGCTCTGGTGTTCTTTGGTGCTTCAAGGTATTTTCCACTTTCTCCCTTGAACAAAGGAGAGATGCTGGCCTCAATTTTAAGTGACCTATTAGCAAGCAACTTATTTAATCTTAACCCTAACAAGAGACCTGCTTCCCTTTTTGGAAACCATGCACTCATACTTCTCCCTGACCTTTTATCCCCCAGGAGATATCAGACCCTTCACTATGCTAACATGCATTGTAAATCAATAAGAAGGAGCCAAAGACATTCCAAGCTTACTTACCTCAGGAGCTTTCTATTTTAAATCCTATTAAGCAGAACTCAGCTGTGTCATGGATTCATTTCTGTAATTGTCAGGTTCCTTTCCCTAAGGCCATGCTCATATGTAATTTTTTTCACTTTAATCTAGAAAGGCAATTCTACCTTTCTTATCCTCGTCATCCCTATCAGTGTGAGAATGGAACTTCCCTGAGTTAGCCGTTTATCTTCATAGCAGTTATTAGTGAAACTCTGCTGGCTTCAGGTTTCATAATATGACACTGACACCTTCCTTCAGCAGACACTGCTCTTCACTGGATATACTGTAATTCGCATAATTGTTAAGTAGTTATATTACCCGACTGGGTGTCAGCCTTTATTGACTATAAGCTATAGAATCATCTGCCTAATCATTGGGTTAAGGCAGAGCCCTGTCTGGGTTCCCAGGTACATGAAACGCCTCTCTGACATTTCTTAAGTACTATGTGTGAAGAAAGTCAGGTTTTAGGTGATTGAGAAGGCATTGAGGAAAGCAAAATGTCCAGTGGAACTCACTTGTGCCTTTTTAGAATCATTTTCAGACTTTCTTTCAGTCCAAATGCTGAACAAGACTGCATTGCCTATGGCAAAGAAAAGAAAACATCTTTGCGTGTGTGCGTGCTAAGTCGCTTCAGTCGTGTCCGACTCTCTGTGGCCCCATAGACTGTAGCCCACCAGGCTCCTCTGTCCATGGGATTCTCTAGGCAAGAATACTGGAGTGGATTGCCAGTGGATTGCCTTCTCCAGGGAATCTTCCCGATCGAGGGATTGAACCCACATCTATTACATCTCCTGCATTGGCAGGCAGGTTCTTTACCACCAGTGCTGCCTGGGAAGTCCCCCCTTCCTCGGGGATCATGGGGAGCCCACCCTGGTTGTGAACACTTGGTAGCTTTATAACTCACTGATTCTGTGTTCTTGGACAAATCTGTTAACCTCCTAAACCTGGATTTCCTTACCTAAACTTTGGAAACAAAACTTCTTCAACTGGTACTGCACAGTCATTGAGAAAACTAGTTTATTACAAGGCATAGAAAAATATGCTGGTAACAGCAAAGTTGTATGGGACGCAAGAGATGACAAGGGTTTCTAGACACTCTTAACCTAAACCTTGAGTCAAAATGAAGGACCAGTAACCAAAAATTAGAGAGACAGAGGAAATATGAGGAGAGCATTGCTTCCATGAAATGTTCAGAAGTTACAGGAAGATGTAGCCCACACAGCCATCTTGGACTAGAGGCTGCATCGTGGGAAAGTACTGATGAGGTCTGAGAGGAAATTGGGCTAAGTTCCCAGAGTCCTGAATGCTTTTGTCAGTGGTAGGTAGTTGATTCTTTTAAGCCATGAATCTTTGGAAGGATTTGACTAAGGTGATATAATCTATGTTGTAGATTGGTTTGAGACAGGAAGACAGTGAGTCAGGAAGGTTTCATAGGAATAGCAATGTGGAAAATAGCACTTCACATTATAAATGCTTCCATATGAGAGTGGCCTTGGTATCTGAATCATGTATGTTCTGAGTAGGTACTCTGTGTTGCTCTAAACCAGTGAGCATCGTTCAGGAATTTTCTAATTCATATTCCCAGAATGCCATGGCATCCTAGAAGGTGGAGGGGGTAAAAACACAAGGCAAATATAGAATTAGAAATCTCAACACAGAGTCACTGCAGAACTCCAGAGATGAAGTGATGAACGTGGACCAGAAAAGTTAGGAATGGCTTTGCAGAGGAGATTGAATTGAAACTCCATATCAAAGGGTGTGCAGGGGTTAAGTAAGCAGGCAACAGAAGTATGGCCTAGGAATGGGAGTTAGCTGAAAACCCCTTCTGGTAGAAAAGAAGGGCAAGGGAGGAGGAATGAGAGAGAGGTTCTTAATTCACGATGTAAGTTGGTTTGGTATGAGCAGGTAGAGAACTCAGAATGAGCACACTGGAGTGAGAGAAAAATTCAACTGTAAAATACAGTCAAGAAACAAAGCAGGTTTCAACTTTTGCTCTTACCTGTTTGTTAGTTTGTGCTAGGTGTGTTACCTGTCTGTTGGGCAGTTATTACGCATTGCAAAAGGAAGAAAAATGATGCAGAGTGTCAAGGAGCTTGGAGGCCCACACAGGCTCTGTCAGCACCTTACTACATGAAATTGTTTTTATAAAACAGAGGAAGAGGAGGGAAAATAGAGTTGGGGTAGGGGGAGAGCTGAACTTCCTCTTTTATAAGATGAATGTAATATTTCTTTTCTAATAGGTGCTTAAATCCCCATGCATCACTGACGGGATCTTAAAGATGTCTAAAAGAAGGGCATGAGAAAAATTATTGGCCAGTAAATGAGTGCTTTAGGGGGAAAAATAGTGGTATTTTATCAAATGTTTTGCTATCTTGGGTTTGTTTTGCTTTATTCCATTTTGTTCAGTTTGCTATTTGCTTTGCTCCTAAGGGGAAAAGAGAAATTCCCAAATGTAAGAAAGATTTCATTTCCTCTAGAGAGAATATTGCAGGAACATCATGGAAACATCTAGAGCAGTGGTTTTCAGGTTATCTAAGAACTCCCCGGCATGGCATGGAATATGTGGTGTGAGTGTATACTTTGTGTGTGTGTATGAGAGAGAGAGGATCCATAGCTGGCGTCCAGTCCTTCAGAGAATCTTATGAGGCAAAAAGAAGTTACAGACCACCAACACAGGGCCAGGATTACGGGCCTTTGATGAGATACAGGCTTCAAGGAAGTGGAAGCTTGGCTTTGGATCTGTAGCAGGGTCAGTACCTAACTATCCTCACCCTGGCCGGGCTTTGGAGCCAGTTTTCCCAAGTGCCCGCTATTCTGGCTTTGCCAGCAAGAGTGAGGGGCAGAGGCTGCCTGGAACCAGGCTCTGTGCATCCCTTCCCTTGTCTGTAAAACAAGGATGATGGCAGCAGTGGCTTTGTCTTGTGAGTAGTGAGAAGGAATCGCAACAATCTGTGGAAAGCCCCTAGCCCAGTGACTCTACATGCTAAACTTGAAGAAACTTTCTATTTTACTGACGTATAGCTGATTTATAGTATTGTGTTTATTTGTGCTGTGCAGCAAAGTAATTCGGTCATATAGGTACATTCTCTTTCATATTCTTTTCCAGGATGGTTTATTACAGGGTAGTGGCTCAAGTAGGGCTTGCCCGGTGGCTTAAGTGGTAAAGAATCTGCCTACAATACAGGAGACCTGGATTCGATCCCTGAGTCAGGAAGATTCCCTGGAGAAGGAAGTGGCAACCCACTCCAGTATTCTTGCCTGGAAAATCCCATGGACAGAGGAGCCTGGCAGGCTCCAGTCCATGAGGTTAGAAAAGAGTCGGACACAAGTTAGTGCCGGAGCACACAGGAGCACGCACTGTATATATCTCCCTGAGCTCTACAGTAGGACCTTGTTGTTTATCCATTCTATGTTTAAGTTTACTTCTGCTAAACCCAAATCCCAATCCTTCTCTCCCTCACCGACATGCTGAACTTTTAATAAATGTGAGCTATTCATATTTGGCTTAGAAATGATCTAGCATGCTTATTTAGAGATAAATGTTTTCCTTGAATTCTCTGATAAGTAATGGAGCAAGCCCAAGTGCACATTATATTAGCCAGTCATAGAGAAAACTGATGGCGGCAAGCGTGCGCGCGTGCGCGCGAGAGATGCTGTAACATGGGCGACAAAGGTGGATGCCGTCTGTGAGCAAATCTCCTTTCCAGTTTAAAAGACGATTAAGTAAAACCAAACCAAAACAAAAAAAAAAGCGTTAACAAACCACAGCAGCGTGGTCTGCAGCTGGAATCTTGGTGCATTTTAACAGCGGGCTTGTGTTGTATTCCCAAAATAGCACCAGGAGAAGGCGAGCAAGCGGAAGCAGGGTTCTGGATTGTCCTTGTACTAAACATTCTTTTCAAAGAAAACAAAATCTTCTATTTGACTGTGTTGTTGTTGTTGTTGTTTTAATTAGAAAACTCCGATATTACTTTAAGAGGGGAAAGGGAAGCATTCCAAATGCCTGTGAGTTCTAAAGGGATGAATTTGAAAATAGAGCACATTTGATTTTATCCTCAGCCATGAGTTTCCAGGAAGAGAAATGAAAAATAACATGAAAACTTGTCAAGTTTTATATCGATGAAATGAAACAAAGGAAAAACGGAATTGAACCGCTGTACATAAAGGGCAATTTCTTAAAAGTTCTCAGTGTTTACCACATGAAATCATTACACTTGGCGGCAAAACTGAAAAAGGCCTCGCCTTCTAAAAATAACGCATGCCTTTATCTTTACTTTAGTGGTAATGATAAAGAATCCCCTTGCCAATGCAGGAGACGCAGGTTCGATCCCTGGATTGGGAAGATCCCCTGGAGCAAGGAATGGCAACCTACTCCAGTATTCTTGCCTGGAGAATCCCATGGACAGAGGAGCCTGGTGGGCTACAATCCATGGGGTGGCAAAGAGTCGGACACGACTGAGCTACTGAGCACCCACGCAGGCAAGTGCCACGCTGGGCTTGCGGGGCGGGGTAGCCATCCGCTCAGGGCTCTATGGGACAAGGTGGGGACTCCAGAGGCTGAATCTCAGCTGTGAGTCAGGAACTGATTCTGTGTTTGAATTTTATGCTGTGCGTCCAACTGCTTCTCAAAGGCCGTGCAGACCTTCCCAGGCAAAGAACCTCCCCAAGCAGCCGCAGTTCCCACCCTTACCTGGGCATTTATAGGTTTTCAACTGATTTCAACAGGGGAAATAACTGGCCTAGATCAGTGGTACTTAACCAGGAGCAGGTTTGCCCCCCAGGGGACACGTAGCAATGACTTTCACCTGGCCCTCACCAGGCCTTCCTGTAGCACCTTCTGCCTCGCTGAGCTTCCTGGGGTGCCTTGGCATATTTTATCTATTTCTGTCTTTGCACATAGTGTTGTCACCACTGTGAAGGTGCCCCCTGCACCAGCTCCTCTGTTTTTCAGCCTGGCAAACTCTATTCTCCTTCAAGGTTTTGGGCAAATGTTGCCTCCTCTTTGGAGTGTCTTCCCTGGGGCCTCCAGAGTTGATAGTTTCATACTTTATCCTCATGCGTGTGTGCTCAGTCAGTTCAGTTGTGTCTGACTCTTTCTGACCCCATGGATGGACTGTAGCCAGCCAGGCTCCTCTGTCCTCTTTCTTAGGCAAGAATACTGGAGTGGGTTGCCATGCCCTCCTCCAGGGGATCTTCTTGACTACTTGTAATTGATCAATTGCTTTTCTCCTCTAGAATGTGAACCCTTTAAAATAAGGAGTGGTTTGTGATCTTTGTTGAAAAAACTTTTGAGTAATTAGAATCCATGAAAAATGCCTATCTATGGTGGGTACTGAGTGGATGGAGTAATAAAGAGATGATGGGTTGGTGGATGAAGGGATAGATAGAGGGATGGATAGATGGTCAGTTGAATGGATGAACATCAATATTTTTTGAGAGCAGACAGGATAGAAATTTTATGCAGTACCAGTTTCACAAAAACAGCATTCTAAAATTTTACTCAGTATGCTATTGAGATGACCACTGAGCTATGCTTCAAGATATGAAGCAAAAGGAAAATATGATGCCCTTCATGGATTCTGACAGAGATGATGTGGTCCTTGCAGAAAAAAAAAAATGAGAAAGTAAAAGGATTCTATTGATTATTTAACCACTCAGGGTTTTGAAAAGCAAAAATCACAACCATCCTTGTATCCTCTGCTTCTGTAGGTCACTGGGAACAAAATGACATCTCTAAACTTGGCCACCATATTTGGACCCAACCTGCTGCACAAGCAGAAGTCATCAGACAAAGAGTTCTCAGTCCAGAGTTCGGCCCGCGCTGAAGAGAGCACAGCCATCATTGCTGTGGTGCAGAAAATGATTGAAAATTATGAAGCCCTGTTCATGGTGAGTGTCCCGTGTTTGGCAGGACATCTCAGTAAGCTGCCTGTTGATTGCCTTTTGGTGGCATAATGAAACAGGCACACCACCTTTTGGCTCATAGTACTGGTCATTGACTGAATTCACTGGAAGCCAGGCAATTTCAATAGGAATAGATATGTACATACCTATGACATTACTGTAAGTTTATGATTCCAGGTTTAAACAAACATATCCAAATTAAAAATTTCACTTCATTGTCTCCTAAACAATAGTCATGTTTTGGAGTCATTTGATTAATTGTATAGCAGTGTCCTTGCCCCCAAAATTGATAAAAAGACTTCTTTTTAGAATTATATGTGGCCCCCATGAATTCATGTATTTATAACCATCCTCAGCAATGGCCCCTCCTCCAAGGTCAATCTGGAGATTCTGCTTCCTGCATGAAGCTCTACCTATCTTCCCTGTGTCCTTCTCACATCACTGTGCCAAGTCACTTCTCTGTCCCTTGAACCCTATTACTGTTCCTATTGATGTTTATCTTAACATTGTGTTGAAGTCATGTATGGCTATTTCCCCCAGTAGATTATAAACGCATTTAAAACACAGGCTGTGCCCTTGTTATCTCCTCTCTGTATCCTCTGTACAATTTTGGAAGGCTCTCCATCTGGCAGGCACTCAGTAAATATTTTTTTGATTTGTATTGAATTACTGGTTCCTGTTTTCCTTCAGAAAAACTGCATTGCTAGCTCCCACTTCCCTTGGATCATTAGAACAAATGCCAACTCTCTTCTGTGTCTATTCACCACTCATAGCACATGTCAAAATTTGCAGGAATCTTCTCGATGGTTCTTCATACATTTCTTTTTTGAATTTGCAAATGCTCACTATAAATCTTACCTATTCCTCTAGAGCCTTTAATGGCTTCTTCAGCTGAGTGTGCTAGTTCCCTCTTTTGAATTTCCCTAGTATTTTGTCTATGTTTATCAAAGGCCTTGCATTAGATTTATTTCCATCCTTGTCTTATATCAGTTATTTTTGTAAATTTGAGAGCCAGTGGTTTAAAATATTTGCTCTCTCTGTTACACCTTTGCGATCATGACCAAGTAATTCAGTATTCAATAAGCATCAATTTCAGTTTTTGGGAAATGGGGAAAAAATTAAAATATGACCTGTTTCCCAGGGTGGTTCCCAGAATCCTTTGATATGTGAAAGCATTCTGCAAACTGTAAAATTCTATACAAATGTTCATCAATAATTGTATGACTTGGGTAACACAAATTGGCTCAGATCTTAGCACTTCAGCACAACAGACACAAATATCACATAAATTTTAATCAGATGTTTAGTGGACAGGCCTCCTGCTGGTGACATAGAGACCCCAGTTCCTTGCATTTTGAGACTCTTCAATCCCCTAGGATTTCATGGGCCAAACCTAGAAGGGATATCCATCCTGCCCACTCCAATCCCATTGGCCAGAACTCAGCCACAAACTGTACTTCACTGCAAGGGAAGTGGAGAAATGAATTCCTTCTGGATGCCCAGGAGGAAGTGAAAATGGATCTACTGCAGTGAAAAGTTCACTGAGGTAGAAATGTGTCTTGCTCCTCTTTGAGTCTCTGAGGCACTGCCTATGTGTTGCATGCAGTAGACTCTCAAAAAAAAAACATGGAAATTTTCATTAACTCTATATAAATTTCAGGGCTTCCTTGGTAGCTCAGTGGCAAAGAATCCACTTGCCAATGCAGGAGATGCAGGTTCGATCCCTGGGTTGGGAAGATCCTCTGGAGGAGGAAATGACAACCAACTCCAGTATTCTTGCCTGAGAAATCTCATGGACAGAGGGAGCCTGGCAGGCTACAGTCCATAGGGTCGCAACGAGTCAGACACGACTGAGCGACTTCAATTTTTCTTTCACTTTGGGTGAATCAGATGTTTGAATTTTTCAACATTTTCATCGAATTTGAAGTCACATATCATCTTGCCAAGTAGTCTTGGCATTGCTTCATGCTCTGTAGATTTAAAAAAAATAATAATACCTCTTGTCAATCTGAATTCCATTCTCTAAATTCTGTATTCTAAGCAAAGTTCTTTATGTGAAACCACAAACCATCAGACATTTCTTTTCAACTCAGATACTAGCAAATTGCTTCATGTCCTCCTTCAAAGTCTAGTTGCCACCATTTTAATTGTTCCATTCCTCTACTTCCATTTCCCACTGCCTAGATTATTAACAGCACCAGAAGAATGTCAATACTTAAATCTTTCCCAGCATTTTCCAGATCTCATCTCTGTCTGCCATTCCCTGTAGAGACTGATGTCAGAATTCTCTTGGGTAGTAGCTCATATTTGCATTCCCCAGTTGTGCTCTGTACTTCTCAACAAGGCCTCCCATAGCCACCTTGTCTAAAATACAGCCCACCACCATGCACGCACATCCTCACTTCCTATTCCCACTCCCTGCCTTTTCCTCTTAGCACTCATCATTACTCTTAAGGACTTTATTCATTTCTCTTGTTTGTGTTTCCCCACTAGAATATAAGCTTCCTGTCGGAGTGAATTTTTGTTCATTTCCATCTACTTTCTTTACTGCATTACCCCTACACCTGGTACATGGTGGAAACACAAGAAATATTGGTTGGATTAATGAATGACTCAGTGGTATCTCTGTGGCATATGATTTCCGTATTACTGATCCTTACTCCTTATGAAAAGGTATGGGCATGGAGGAATTAAGGATACCTTTCTCAGAGTAAGTTAACCATTCATGTAAGCACTGTTGATCTCCTTAGACAGCCTATGAGATTTATATATTGAGAAAAGGGACAGTGAAGTAGGAGGACAGGACAAAGATCTCTAGCGTAGGTCGGTAAAAAGAAAACTGACTTTGCTATAGTCCTCTCTTTACTATACATGGATTCCCTGGTGGCTCAGATGGTAAAGGATCTGCCTGCAATGCAGGAGACCCGTGTTCAATCCCTGAGTCAGGAAGATCTCCTGGAGGAGGAAATGGCAACTCACTCCAGTATTCTTGCCTGGAGAATCCCATGGACAGAGGTACCTGGTGGGCTCAGTCCATGGGGTCAGAAAGTTGGACACGACTGAGCAACTAACACTTATTATACATTAGCTCTGAGACCTCATCTTCTTTGATTTCCATTTCTTTAATTATCAAAGGACTAGGTTAGAATGAATAATAACCAAGATCCCTTCTAGTTCTAAAATCTGCACAGTTCTATGCCCTAGCTTCACCTCTTTTTATTAATTAATCTCCTCATTTGTAGATGCTTTTTGGAATATTTGGCATTTCAGAATCTAGTTTGTTATACTGAAGCTGGTGACTGGTTGGCAAAGCTGGTCTGTGTGAATGGACAAAAATCCATTCCTGTATATAGCTGTTTCATTTTGTTTTGTTTTAAGAAGCTTTCAGACGTAGCGCAGTAATTCCAAACAAGAAAGGATGAAGCTAGACAGAACCTAATGGTTAAAGGTGATTAGCAGTTTGTACTCTTTCACAGTTCTTGGAAGTGTTTACAAGGTCAGAGTGGGAGGCATCACTTCCCATTGGCATCAGAAAGGAAGACTTGTTAGAAAAGGTGGCTGTGAGTTCATCCTTCAAGGCAAAATGCATTCTGGAGGCAGGGGTTCCATAGAACTGATGAAAGGGATATTAAAACCCACAAAGGCCTGGCAGGGACCCAAAGCTTATTCTGAGTGTTATAATGTCCTTCATTTCCACATGTTGACACTGCCTTTCCCAAGTGGCCAGTATCTGACTTAATGGGAAAGTGCCAAAAAGAACCTGACTTTGTCCCAGAACACAGAAGTGATACCCAGCTTTAGAGGCTAATCTTCAGTTTGAGAGTGTGGCTAGGACAGTCATTTTTTTTTTTTTTTACTGGATGTTTGCTTTTCAGACACTGGTTTGGAAATCATCCAGCTGGAAAGAGGTCATGATAATACCCACCACCATGATCACTCTATGAAAAGACCAAAGCAGCAGATTAAAATCACAGTTCTCAAACTTGAACATGCAGGAGAGCCGTTAAGAAAAATTTGTCAGACATTCAGATTCCTGGGCTGCACTCCAGAGAATCAAACTGAGTAGCAATGAGATGGAGCCCAGAACTGTGCACTAATGAACGCCTCCAGGGCTTTCTGCTAGTTTCCTAATCACACCTTGGGAAAACCACATCTTGGGAAACTCCCCAAATGGTGGGAGGACCGTGAGCTTTACAAACAGCTCCCAGAATTCAAATCTCTGCTGAGCCAGGTATTTGCTATGTGATCTTGGCCCTGTGCTAAGTCTTCATTTTTCTGTTGGAAACAAACAAAAAAAAAAAAATAAAAGATGAAGCTTTACAGGATTATTTTGAGAATTAGAAATGATATCTTAAGGCACTTAGCGGCATGTACTAGGTACATCAAAGGGCTTACCCGGTGGCTCAGACAGAAAAGAATCTGCCTGCAATGCAGGAGACCCGGGTTCAATCCCTGGGTCATGAAGATACCCTGGAGAAGGTATCTTACCCGCTCCGGGATTCTTGCCTGAGAAATCCCATGAACAGAGCAGCCTGTCAGGCTATAGTCCATGGGGTGGCAAAGAGTTAGACATGGATGAACAACTAACACACACACACACAGACACTTCAGAAACAGAGAGAAATCACTGCTATTATAACATGAAATTGATCAGGTGCCTGCCCTATCAAAGTACCTCCAGGTGTTGCCATGGCAGTGATGCCCATCTGCACCACGTGTGTGACACTGTGACCTGCTCGCACATATATATACTCCAAGCCCTTTATTCTTCTCTTCCTTTCAGCTATAGCACTTAGCACCTTCAACTCACTGTGTATTTATTTATTATGCTTGTTGAAACCTAATAGAATGCAAACTTTATGAAAGCAGGGATTTTTGCTTGTTTTATTCACTGATATCCACAGCACCTAGAAAGTACTTGGCAGAAAATGGGAGCTCAGTAATTATTTGTTTAAAAAAATACTTACTGTAATACTGTATTGCTAAGAAAAAAATGTGTTTTGTTGTTTGTTTTTTATTCAGTACTCATACACCTTAGATTCCCCAACCTTTAAATCATAACCCTCTATATCTGATATCAGTAACTATCTAAAAATTGAAAACACAAAATCATACTCTCTCTGGGAACACTGAAAATCAAAGCAAAGAATCATGCATATCTAGAAATGACCAGTAGTATCACTGCGAGGCAGAAAGCATTCACCGACTCCATCAGGGACCCATTAATTGTTCTGAAAGTTGTGGCTTCAGTAACTGATGTTGGGACTGCCAGGGAAAATTCATCGTGGTGCTTGGAATTAATAAGAGCTTCAGAGCAGAGTGGAGTCTGCTCCCTCTCAGGGCTGATACTACTAGGGCTTCTTTTTTGGAGAGAGGGAAAGAGGCAAAGGCACCGCCCTTATGGGCTGATGGAAAGTGCCGAGCACAGTGGAGACGTGGGAACGCCAGAGCGTTCCCACCCTGCTGATTGGTCAGCCTTAGCTGGGACTCAGCACAGCACACGTGGGAAATTTCGAATGAGAACTACTGGGAGCAAGGGTCAGAGGCTGTGATGAGGATTCCAAGCTCAGAAGCCAAGCTTTGCTCTGTGTTCTCTTCTTTCCCGGCACAAATTACATTTTCTTAAAATTTCTTTTGCATGCCAAGTCAAAAGGAGTCAAGCAGCAACCCAGATCATCAAACTAGAGACCACCCCCTATCGACATAGCTAGATAATTATATGTGATTTCCATTTCCCTTTTTATATAACCACTGTTTTTCTTTTTTAAATAACCACTGTTCGTGTGCCAGGAGTTGGGCTAGTTATTATGTACATCATAATAATTTATTCTAAATTTCACCACGATTTCATGAGAAGTAAGCCAAGAGTGTTTGCCCAAGTGATGCAACAACTATAAGTGAACTATTATTACAGTGTGATACTCTCCCCTACACAAAAGATGAGGTACTTTAATATGATGTCTCATATATGGAGTCCATTTGGCCAGGGGTGGGTGGGGGAGAATATTTTAGCCAATTTGAAAATGGGGAGTAAAGGGGACCTTCAACAGCATCGGTCCTTCTGAACTGATCATAACACTGGCCCACTCGATGTCCAGGCCAGCAGATGGCTACAAGAGCCAGTGTGTGTTCGTGCTGGAGCCAGCTCACTTTGTCCCTGTCTGCAATGACAGAATGCATACATTGTTGGTACACACGCAGGGGGAGAGGAGCCGAAGTGTATTACACCTGATCTGTTTCTACTTCCTGTAACCTGTTGCCATGGAGCAAAGATTGCTCTGTGCTCTTCATCTTCCACAAGTCATCCCCCATCACAGCTCCATGAATCCTGGGCTCTTAGACTATATTTATTCATGAATGCTTCCTAATTGCCAAAAACGCTGCCTGGCATGGGTTGGCACGTGAGAAAAATTTTCTGAATTTCTTAATGCATTCTGGCCCTTCAAATGCACTGAGACCTCTTTACATAATATTAAGCCATCCTCCAAACCAGAGCTGCACAAAGGTCCAAGGCTGGGCCTGCCCATGTTTGAGCTTTTGCTCCCATAAATAGCCAAAGTGATTTCTTTGAGTGTGTTTGTTAGCTGAAAAGAAATGTCATCATGACTTGCAGTGACATCTACTTCTGCTGGGGAGTGTTAAAGAGTTTTCAATGCAAAGCATCCTTTTTGGTTCAGTGCCAAGTGGTGAATTGGTGTGGAACACCTAGTGGCAAGTCAGAAGAGTAGGACTGGGTCCTGGGAACTGCTCTTTCAGATGCCCTTAATGGTTTGTTATGGTGACTTAGTAAATGGAGAAAACTCAAACCATCTTTCCCTCTCTGTGGTTTATGGAATAAAATACATCATAGCAGTTATACCCGAGGCAATCATTCAAGGTTTCATTTTTAATTTGATAGGGTGGATTTTAATTGTGACAGTTTTATTCCTTCATATGTGCAGTGTTTACATTTTTTCTTTCAAGCAGGAGAGTCCAAAGTTCTTTTGATTTTTGAAATAGCATTATCCTTTGAAGGAGCATATGAAAATCTAAGGAGTTGAGTCTCCAAATAAACCCAGCCATATATGGTACCCTTAGAAAACATCTAAAGTTGCTAAATACTCGAGTAAAACCCAATGGAGATTTTGCTTTGAAACAATAAATTGTAAAGGAAGAAGCCTTTTGGGATGGGTTTGGTTCCTTCACTTAAACGTTCAGAATTGATTGATTTAAAAAAAGTAATATGCTTTTCACGATCCTACTCCTTAGTTTCCGTTTCACTATATACAAAGTCCCAGAAGAAAAAAATTTTGATTATTGAGTCACACATTTCATTTTTAGAGTTTTTGTATTGATGGCAACAGTAGTTTAAGAACTTAGAAAAATTCTAGTGATCCTCAGTTGGAAAAGGAAATTTATTTTCCAACTCTAAAAATGAGTAACAAGGAAATTTTCCTATAGCCTAAGATTGGTACCACTTCCAAGAAGAGGGAAACAACTACACCAGTGTACAGCATGAAGACCAGTAATCCTGGGTTATTTTTTATTATTAGTAGTAGCCATTCCAACAACATTCATTCAGTATCCATTGCAGAGGAAGCACCAGCCTAGCTTGTGTTCTGAAAGAGCATAAAATTGAGTGTGTGAGCGAATGAGTGAGTGGGTGAACGGTCCTGGATATGCTGGTAGGAGTTCCAACAGCAAGGTGGAGAGCAATCAACTATAGGTGGTGGCAAACATCCGGATTTATTGGGCTGACCAGAAAATTTGTTCAAAGATGTTATGGAAAAACCCAAATGAACTTTTTGGCCAATTCAATATTATCTCACATAATAACAAGCCTGGGGGCACAATTTTAGTAGCTCAGTTGCACTTATCCTCTCTCTGGTCCACCATCTTTAGCTGAAGAGACCACAATCATTTTCAGCAGCTCTTGCAGCCATGATCATATCCAGTCACAAAGAGAGATGTTTTATCTGCTGCATCTCTTGTCAATATGAAAGAGAGCCTTTTCTAGAAGCTTCTATAAGACCCCCCTTGGGGTCCCATGGCCAGGATTGGCCTATATGATCTTGACGTAGCTGTGAAAGGAGGCCAGTTGACAGAGAACCGCAACCTCTCAAAGATCCAGGCAGTCAAGTCAGATAATCCCTGCTTTCTGACGATGTGACCAGCCCGAAGACCTGAGGTCTGACAGAAGAGAAAAAGCCAAAGGTAGAAGCTACACAGAGTCTAGCTTCAAGAGGTCATACAGTGTAACTCTAGAAATTCAAGGGGAAGTCAAGAATGGAGACATGTTTAGAGGAAATCCCAGAACTTCGTTACCCACCAGAAGTGTTAGGCAGAAGAGAAGAGGAATGTTTCCTTGCAAGCACCCAGGATAAGAGGTGGAAATTGATGGCTGTTAGGCAAGAAAAAAAATCTCAGAACAAATATTCACATCTCCAAGTGATATGCTTTTAGTTTTTTGACTTATTTTGTCTATTTCCAATACAGTTTTTATTCTAAAGTTCTTTAAATTCTCTAAAGTTCTTTAAAGTTCTCTAAAGTTTTTAAAGTACTTTCAAATTTGTTAGCCCTTTGATCCACATAACATCCCCGTAAAGGAGAAGGGGACAGATAGGTTATGTTCAGATTTCCAGATGCAGGAAGAGATTCCTAAAGAAGATGGTTGATGTTTCCTAAGTTTATGTTAATTATAAGCAGCAGAGCCAAAACTGGAGCTCAGGAGCTATCGATTCTTGGCCAGATATTCTTTCAACAGCATCCTAATTACTGAAAAGGAATGTGTGTGGGGATGGTCTGCCTGGGTATTTCTTCTTCCTCGCTGTGAGCTGCTATTTCCTGTCAGTTCATTCTCTTCACTTTGGTTTCTCTATTAAGTATCTAAATTAATAGAAAATGAATACTCATCCTATTGAACTGAGCCAGTAATTCAAAATTTTTATTAAATAGTAGGAAATGAAATGTGCAAATGTGGACACAGATAAGAGGAATTATTGGGAAAACAGCACTGGATGCTGTTGTATGAATATTAAAAGTCAGTTCCAGGCATCATTTCAAATTCTCTACTTTCATTTTCCCACTGGCTCCAATTTTCTGAACTATTCCTTTATTTTTTAAACAAACGTGGTTTTTTCATGTGAATTTTGAAAGCTGCTTTAAATCATTTTGTAACAAGATGGGCTATGAATAAATTAATTAAAATAATGGATTATGTGTTATACACTGTAGTCAGTCTTGTGTAACACACAGGAAAATAGTACCTACCCTTCCTGCAATACACAGATCCATACATATTTAAGCTATTTACTCAGTCATTTGTAAATAGTGTCTCCAACGCAAAATAGTACCAAGAGTCTTTTAGAAAGGAACTGTAGATAGGGTTATAGCACCAACCCTTTCTATTTGCATTGGCTAGTAAGTAAAGGTCACATATGCTACAGAAAATAAACGTCAATAATTGTAATTTGTTAGGAATGAAGCCTAGTTGAATGAGTAAAACTCTGAATTGCAGAATGGTTTTTGAAAATTTATGCAAAGTTATTTTCAAATAATGATCCTTCCTGTAAGCTATTCTAATGATGAATCTGAGTTGATCAGAGAACTGTGATGTTTGCACCACTCCGGAGGCCATCCAATCCAGTTGTTTATTCTTAGTGGGAATGGATTTGGCGCTTGGAGCAAAATTTTTTATTACATGTTTAAACATAGAAAAATTTAAATTAAACTAACTGGACAAAAATACAGATAGTTTTCCTAATTTGCTCGTGAAAGTTTCTTTTTTTAAAAAAAAATTATTGTATACATTGTTGGCCTATACTATTTTTTGCTTCGCAGTTCATTTTTTTTTAAATGAGTTCTCTCTCTTCTCATTTTCACCCTTTGAATTTTACTTCCAGAAAAACTGATGGAATCATGTATATCTGTTGGGTCATGTTGTTTGTAAACATTGTCATTCTTTTAATTGATTTAATGTATTCAATAAAGTAAGAGAACAGATACTCCCATTCTGGACCTAAAAGTCCTGCTCCTCTCCTCTCCTTCCATTCTCATGCCTAGGCCATTGCACTTGATCATCGAGCTTTAAGTACTCTCTATATGTGTGTCCCCCAAATTTCTATGTTCAACCCAGGACTCTTCCTGAACCCCAGATCCTTATTCCTGATCACTTACTAGAGCTTTCTTTCATTTGGATGTCTCACAGGCCTCTCACTCTTATACCAAAGTGAAGTGAAAGTGCTAGTCACTCAGTCGTGTCTGACTCTTTGTGACCCCATGGACTGTAGCCCACCAGGCTCCTCTGTCCATGGGATTTTCCAGGCAAGAATACTGGAGTGGGTAGCCTATCCCTTCTCCAGGGATAAGCCCCACCCAGGGAGCCAACCTGGGTCTCCTGCGTTGCAGGCATATTCTTTACTGTCTGAGCTTCTAGGGAAGCCACAGCCCTAGGCTCTACCCCCAGACTCCTCCTGGTCCTGCAACGTCTCTGTATCAGTAAGCAGCAAGCCCGTCCTTCCTGGGGACGTTGACGTCAGCCTCTCTTCTTCTTCATCCCCTGCTCCCTCTCCTCTTCCTTCTCTCTCTCCACCCAGTCGATTAGCTGCTGCTGTGGTCTCTACTTTCACTGTCTCCAGGATCCAAATATTTCTCATCCACTCACCATGCTGGCTCGGCCCTCCCTTATCTCTCTTCTGGATGTATCCACAATTCCCCCATCTGCGCTCCCAGCTTCACCCCTTGCTTCTTTGCAATCTCCTAGCAACTCAGTAGCCAGAGTGATGACAAGTTGTGTTCATCTTCTGCTCAGAACTTTCAGAGGCTCCCTGCCTACTTAGATTGAGAACAGAAATTATAAGACTCTGCAACATCTGGCCTTGGTTACCTGACCTACTTCTTACCACTTGCCTTCTTCCTCTCACTCTGTTCCAACTTCCCTGGCCTCCTCACTGCTCCTGACTCAACATCTTGCTATTTCTTTCTCCCTTCTCCTTGGAATGATTTTCTCCAATTCCTTCCTCCTTTCCGTTCTCTGCTAAAATGTCAGTTTCTCTGACAATTCCATTTAAATGGCACGCTCCCACCCAGGATTCTTTGTTCCCTGTCTTGGCTTTATCTTTGTCCAAGTGATCCTTGCTATGTTTTCTGTTTATTTCTTTAGTGCCAGTCTTCCCATATTCACTGTCAGCTTCAAGGAGACATGAATTCTTGTCTGTTTGGTTTGTTGCTGAATCCCAGAATCCAGTGCCTGGCACTTGGGAAGCATTCACCAAATATTTATGTAATGAATTAAAGGGATGAGGTGGGAAAAGGTCAGAATGAGAAGCACAATGGTACTGAAATAGAATGTGTGTGGGTATGACTGCTAGGGGCAAAGATGGGAAACAGATTGAGGCAAACAAGTGAGGGGATGGCTTTGATTAAAAAGGGTTTTGGTCAAGTGTCTTGATCAGAGCATTGTGACAACTAGTCAGAGAAGAAATTTGATGTATGTGTTAAGGGAGATAGAGAGTACGCAAGTTAGAAACTGAAGCTCCAGTATTCTGGCCACCTGATGCGAAGAGCTGACTCATTGGAAAAGACTCATACTGGGCAAGATTGAAGGCAGGAGGAGAAGGGAGCAACTGAGGATGAGTTGGTTGGATGGCACCACTGACTCGATGGACATGACTTTGAGCAAGCTCCGGGAGACAGTGAAGGACAGGGAAGCCTGATGTGCTGCAGCCCATGGGGTCAAAGAGTCAGACATCACTGAGCGACTGAACGACAACAGGTTAGCAAGCTGTTGTATCAAAGGCCCATCAAGGATGGATCTTTGTTTTCAATTAAAAGCTCAAACCAGCTTAAGGAATTTGGGGGCTCACACAGCTGAACAATCCAAGAGCAAATGTGGCTTCAGGCATGGCTTTACCTGGGACTCTAAATGATGTCGAGACCCCTTTTCTTTCTCTCCACTTCTTGGAATTGTTTCTTCAGTTGTCAGCACTGTATCCTGTCTCTCCAAAGCCCCTGGGAAGTTCTCACAGCTTTTCATTGCTTCTAATGAAGTCGCATGCTCATCACTCAAGCACCCATGCTTCAGTCTGGGGATGAAAGAATCATTGATTTAAGCAAGGGTACACCTCGCCCTCAAGCTGAAGGTTGGGGAGCAGTTAGTTTTCCAGAGGGAACTTGCAGTATGTCTGTCAGGGAAATGAAAGCTGGTAATGGGCAACAGATGAGCACTCCAAAGGGATAATGAGGGCTCAAACTTGGATCATTGCAGCTGGAATGGAAAAGAGAGGGAAGAAGTAACAGGCATCTTGGAGATGAAATCAAGTGGGTTTCCTGGCTCTGAATGTAGAGGGGAAAGGACACAGAGAAGCTTGAATACAACCCAGCTTTTTAGCCTGTGTGACTAGGGTTTGGCAATGTCATTGATGAAGATTCAGAATGAAGTAGGAAGAACAGATTTATGAGAGGAAGAAAGCATTTTGTTGCTTTCTCATCCCTGTTCTTCTTAATAAAATTGTTTCCAGCTTCTTAGAGCTCAAGATGAATTGAGTTCTGCAAGAGGCAGGAGGCAAATTCTTCCACCAACCACTTACTCTCAGAAGACTTGTCCCCACAATTTTTAAGAGTCTTGTCTCCGAGCCCACATGTGAGAGAATCAGAATGAAAATGTATTTTCCCTCAATAGTTGAAATTTCCTTTGGTTGAGCATCTACAGAGCAGAAAACCACTGGAGCTGAGTTCAGTCTTTTTTTCTAGAAAAGTCCTACACGAGTGATTTAGGATTGGAAGGCCATCCTCTCATGCCCTGAGGATTAAGCTTAGGGAGACACATGATGCTTATCTATAAAATTCTGGAGCATGCCTCATCCCATGGTGAAGCAAAAAACTCTTAATTGTTGATAGACCAGGATGCAAGAAACAAGTGAAGGCAGGCATTGAATGACAAGCTGACGTCTACAAATGTAGTAGCAGCATTTTTGGAGTGTCTACTACCTGCCAGGTGCTGTTCTAAGTTCTCAACATGTAATAAGTCCTTTGCATCACCACATCAATCAGCCCTTTGTGGTGAGTCCTCTTACTGTTTCCAGATGAGAGCCTGAGACCGGGAAAGGTTAGGTCCATTGCCCAAAGCCCCACAGCCATATACGGGAACTCAAACACAAGCAGCCTCTGGCTGCAGGGTCTGTCCCCAATAAACTAATCATATGTTTCAGAACTGCCCAAGACAATCCTCATTTCTGCCTGTTGCCTGGGCTTAGTTATAAATATGAACTCTAGAAAGTGTCCCCATTTGGACAAGAAGTTATGAACACCTTTACTCTTAACCACGGTATTTTGCTCATTCAAAGTCAAGAAAATCGAATCCAAGCAACAGAGGTTTCCAAGTGGTTAGGCTCTATCTCCAGTCACGAGTGGAGTGACAGTTCACCCCACTTGAATTGAATTGAGTCGTGAATATGAAAGTGAAGTGAAAGTGTTATTTACTCAGTCATGTCCAACTGTTTGTGACCCCCTGGACTGTACCTCTCTCCATGGAATTCTCCAGGTGAGAATATTGGAGTGGGTTGCCATTCCCTTCTCCAATGGATCTTCCCAACACTGGCATTTAACCTGAGTCTCCTGCATTGCAGGCAAATTCTTTACTGTCTGAGTGACCAGGGAAGCCCAGTGAGCATGACTCTTTGGTAATCATCCAGTTTGTTCTAAGAATGAAACTGGCTGCATGGGTTGGTGTAGATTTGGTCTTAACCAACAAATCCCTCTGTTCTCTTATAACTTTTGTTGTCTGTGTGACCCCATGGACTGTAGATAACTTCTGAGGCATCCTTTTAGATACTATTTTCAGACTGCCAGTGACCATAGTTTGCCTCTTGCTGGAGCGGTTTTATTTATGCCTCAACACTTGGTCCATGCAGGTTCCCCCGGATCTGCAGAATGAAGTGCTGATCAGCCTGTTAGAGACCGATCCAGATGTGGTGGACTATCTACTCAGAAGGAAGGCCTCCCAGTCTTCGTGAGTATGCTCGTTTTTCCATCTTCTTAAATCATCTCGGGGATGTCTGTTTCCATTTCCAAAGAATTAGAAAAGTTTACATAACTCCACGCAGGGTGACTTGAGTGGAATTTTGGTGACTTCCCAGCAAATCTGATCTGTCCTCCTAAAAAGAAAATTCACTTGTCAAATTAGAAACTGCCTCTGGGGATTTTCTGTTTCGTTTTTTTGTCTTTTTCCAGCCCCTTGAGACTGTGTTTACCAGAAAAAAAAAGCCACTAAATCACACTGGCAGGAAGCGCAGGAACTGACAGTGATATGCATCAGTGATTCCACTTATACAATCCTTAAAACTGTGCTTAGCAGCCCCCAATGATGCGCCTGGATGCATCTTACCTGTGTAACTTACCAGAGGGACAGGTGCATCACCAAACCACAGGACAGGCCTCAGCCAAGGCCTAGGTGGCCATTTGAAATGAGACAAGCTCACCTTCTCGACTTGCCCACTCTTTACAGCTAGCATCGTTTTGACAGAAACACACACTGATCTCCACAGGCCCCCTTGTTTGCAATGAGGAAAAAACAAGCCTTGCTGTAGGCTATGGTTTGCCACCATTTTTTCCCCCAGAGGAGAAGCACTGAATTTTTCCTGCTGGTTAGATTTTATGATTGCTCTTCACCATTTGCTATAGAGGCAGAGTGTATGGAGGGTGCCGAACGTTTAACAAAGCCAGTTAAGGGGACAAAATTGCATCATGAACCAGGAGTGATGTTGCCATCAAGGCACCAAACCCTAAATTTGTGACAGGAAGTTGTGATCCTTCATGAAAGTATCATTTATGCTGTGCTTTTTAATCTACCGAATTTCAACACTTCTAAGACACATGTTCCCCCAGGTTTTATGATCTCTGAAATTAAGATTAATCTTTTTTTGTTAATTTTTTATTGGAGTGTAGTTGCTTTACAATGTTGTGTTAGTTTCAGGTGTACTGCAAAGTGAATCAGTTATACGTATACACAGATCCCCTCTTTTTCAGACTCTTTTCCCGTGTAGGTCATTATAGAATATTGAGTAGCATTCCCTGTGCTATATAGGAGGTTCTCATTTGTTATCTATTTTAGACATAGAAGTGTGTATATATGTCAGTTCCAATCTCCCAATCCATCCCACCCTTTCCCCTCCTTGGTATCCATAAGTTTGAGATTAATCTTATAATCACTGACATGTCTTCAGTTAAGTCATAGCATTTTCTCTCTTAATCATACATAAATACTGTAATGGTCTGTCTTATTCAGTGGTATCTTGGAAAAATGGACATGCATTAAATTGTTCTTTTATACTGATGTTAGATTTGATGTACTAATTTTCATTTAAAACTATTTCAAATTTTTAAAAATTATGTTCTTTACAGAAACTTGGTGGAAAGAAATTGCACATTGTTCAGGCCTCCTTCTTTCCTGGGTCATTACGTTAATTACCCTGCTCAGTTCAGTTTCACTCTATGTCCTGTAGAGCAGGGAAGAATTTTTAAGTGGATCATCCTTTCAAGAGCACTTTTTAAAATCCATTTCTGTGCCAATCATTATCAAGATAATTTCTGCTTCAAGTAAGACATTCTGCCTAGATTCAAGCCCTAAGAGCAAGGAGAGAATAAAAATTAATTCAAATGATATACATGGGCTAGCATTTCATGGTCTTGCTTTTCATATCAGAGAATTAGGCTTTCTTAAAATTTCCCGAGATACCTAGCTATCATCAAGGTGTAGATTCCAATTTAAACTAACACAGGGCTTTTCTTCACAGTAGATCTTGTGCCACCAGAATTTAAAGGAACTTACTTATTTCCTTCCCCTGTGCAAGAGAACAGACATTGTGGCCTTCTCTCAGTGAATCCCCTGTTAAGTTGCCTTTAAACCACTTCTCTGTGGTTTAAAGAAACCTAAAAAAAAAAACACTGATTTTTGACTTGCCGAATTTCTTGCTTTTACTTGGCATTTAAAAGTACATGAATATTATACGTTGAAGAATAGGTGACAGAAGTTATTTCTGTGTGGTTTTCAAGTACACTCTTTGCAGATAAATGCCAATAAATGGGCCTTTCTTTCTCTACTCTTAGGAAAAGGAGGAATCATATTAAGCCCATCCCAAGCTGTAGAGTGGTTTAGCCTCTTCTGTTGCCTGTCCCCATAGGAACAAGAATTGCAAGCTGACCCCATTCCAAGATGTTAGGTGAGTGACAGGGCTTCAAGGAAAGGGAGGTGAGCTCACAGGAGCATTGAAGATGTCAGAGATGAGCGCCATGGAACAGAAATCTTTGGGAGAAGACTGGCTAAGTAAGGAGGAGAAGTGAGTGTTTGGTTTCTCTCTCTGGATACAGGTCACACAGCAGCTCAGAAGGGTGATAATGCTGCCAGGAAATGAAAACACATACGTTAACAAATAAATATGGATTTTTAATGGTCGTTTGAGGCTTGACAGTCCTAACCCTCGAGCTGTAGATAGTCTCTGCAGGCTTTAAAGCACGCTTCTCCACTTCACTGTGCATCTGGATCACCAGGAGTTCTTGTTAAAAGACTCTCTGAATCAGTATGTCTGGGGAGGGAGCCTGAGAAACTGCATTTTTAACAGACCCTCAGATGGTACTCTGATGTGACTGGGCCATGGTCCACACTTTGAGGAGCAAAAGCTTAAAATCTCAAGGCAATTTTTTTTCAATTTTTTTTTATTGAGGTATCATTGATTTACAACATTGTGTTAATTTCTGCCATACCACAAAGTGATTCTGTTGTACACACACACATATGTACATATATATGTATTTACATATATATACATTCATTTTTTAGATTCTTTTCCAACATGGTTTATCACAAGATACTGAGTATAGTTCCCTGTGCTCTACAGTAGGACCTTGTTTATCCATCCTATTTATAAAAGCTCACATCTTTAAGAGCTTGCAAGTTTGTTGAAGTAGGCCTCCAAGGGACAAATGGTATGTGCTGGGCCCCTGGTTCTCAGCCTTGTCTCCCCATTCGGATAACCCAGGGAACCTGAAGTGCCTGAACCTGAACTCCATCCGGGTGCCCCCCCTAGAGATTCGGATTCATTTATTCTGGGGTGCAGTCTGGACACCGGGATTTTCAAAGCTCCCATGTGATTCTCTCCCAAGTGGCCAGGCTAAGAACTGCCAACTGAGAGCTGCCCCTGTAGATACTACATATTTCCTGTCATCCAGAGAGTTGAGGTTAGGTGATTTGTTACATTCCAAAGGGGGCTCTGTGTTGACAGAGAAGGCGACCAGTGCTCCAGACCATAAATCCACATGAACTTTGGAGGAGAGAAAGAAATGTTTCCTGCTCTCTCATGGATAGCTTCTGAGAAGAGCAAGGATTTGAAGGGAACTTTGTAGGGCTGGAGAGGTTGTCAATAGGCCTGGATGTTTGGGGAGCTTGAACCAGGGCCTGGTCATAAAAGTAAATATGTCAGCTGGCTGGGGACACGGTAAAAAAAGCTGGCCAGCACAGAGGGCAGAAGCCCTTAAATGGCAGGCTTAGCGGTGGTGCCTAAACCAAGAAGCAGTGGTGAAGAATTAGAGTGATGAGAGATCGTGGTCATGATAGATTACAGTGGTGACAAATTGCAGTACCCCAGTGCTGGCAACACTGGCATGCCAATTACCCATCAATAGCACACACTTGTATGATACAACTCGCTGGTTATGAGGTTTGAATTCAGAGCCAGATTGCCTGAGTCCAGATCCCATTTCCACTACTAGTTAGCTGTGCTGTCTTGGGTAAATCAATTTCTCTCTGTGTCTCAGTTTCCTCATCTGTAAACTAGAAATAAAAAGTCATACTGGGATGAGGACTTCCCTGGCAGTCCAGTGGTTAAAACTCCACACTTACAATACAGGGGGGTGCAGGTCCGATCCCTGGTCAGGGAACTAAGATCTCTTATGCCATGCAAGCAAAAAAAAGAGGAAAAAGTCGTACTAACTTTATAGTTATTTGGCTGTATTAGAACAGTATTTGGCTTTAAATAAATGCTTAGTATTTGTTAATGATCATTATCACATTGCTTGGCATTTCATCATTCTTTTCATTTATAACTACTTACCAAAGTAGGAGTTGGTAAGTAGTTGTAAGTAGTTTTAAGTGGGATGTCACTAGATTCTGCCTTGCTGTCCATGAGACAGCAACTTATCAAGGCATTATGGCACGAGAGAACCCATCCGTGTCAAGTTGTGGCACTATATGAAAAGACAAAGCCCACCTGATCTAACTGGCATTGGAATGATGGATGGCATGGTTCTGGAATAGACAGAGGGGTGAGGATGAAAGGCACCGAAGTTGGGAAGATGACCTGATCGCATCAGGCCAGGTAGAATTTGAAAGGGACAGGAAGCGGTTCCGTCTGCAGGTCATGAGGTGGAGAACCTGGATAAGCTGTGGTGCAATGGAAATGGACAGAATTCTTGTTCTGAAGATTTTATTTAGTGAAAACTCAGCTACAAGGGCTATAAAAGGTAAGAATGGAAAGGATTTTCAGGAAGACCACAGAGTGGAAAGCAACAGTAGCTTCTAAAATGAACTCCGTAAGTGCAGTGATATGCACGAGCTCCCTCATTATTTTCTTCCGACTCTTTGATTTATTTCCTGAAGCTTCTGTTCTGTGCCATCAATTCACATACCTAAATAAGGTTTTAGGTTCCCGTGCCCCACGTGGAAACTGCATAAGATTTTATTTGGAGTGGACAAGTAAGTTTTCAAAAGAGTGTCAAACCAAGAACAAAAACATACTCATCATAATTCTGTTTTGAAAGATGAAACATTTAGTAATATTTGGGAATTTCATGTTTCCATTTGAGTTGTTTCCTCTTCTGTATGTGACAACAGAACTAGGGGAGTGAAAGGAGGATTCATTACTTCTCCTTGTGCTTGTCTACTTACATTTTTGGCTTCAACCAAAATGGAATGCCAAGAGGAGATTAGAAGAGATTTATATTACTAAAAAGGCAAAACTTCTAGTTTTTTAATTGCTTGTCTGGTATATTTATTGGAATTATATGCTCTTTTTTTTTTCAAAGATACTTAGAATAGATCCCGCCCCCCCCTTGATTTAGGGATGTAAGGAAATAGGGGATGAGAACAGAATCAAAGAAGACAAGGTGTGATAAACACAGGCATTTGCAACAGAACAGAGCAGGGCTGGGACTAGGGTGAGGAAAGTGAGGTGCAAGTTTTAAGGGTGTGCTAAAACAGTCATCAGAATGAACAACAATTAAATGTAGCAATTTTTAAAAATCAAGGTTATCGCCAAAGATCTACAATGGACAAAATAGCAACAAAAATTTTAGAAGACCTGGGCAAGTTCTAATGTCCAGGTTTATCTCCTGGTGGGAGTGTGGATCCATGTCAGCTTCTCTTTGGAGTGGGCTGCCTTTGTCCCTAGGATTCTGCATAAGGGATGTTTTGCCGAAGTGAACATGATGAATGTGAAAATCTTCCATAAACCCAGAGTGACTGTGGCAGTGGATTCCTTTCCCATTACAATTAACAGTGTCAACGATGGTTATGTGCTTTGAGTTCCAACAGACGGAGGTTTATCAGTTCACGGCTAAGCCAAGCATGAAACCAAAGCAAGTTTGAAATCCCCAAGGATGTTTCTCACTGGGGTCGCTCAGCCAGGGGCCAGGCTGGCCACTTTCCGGTGATTGAACCGGAGTTTTCCGTCTATCCACAGAACGAGTTCTGTGCCTCCGGCTGCAGTGCAGGCCTGCCCACAGTACCCTGCCAGCGTGTTTACACCCTGACCTGGAAGGACCAGCTAAGGGTGAGAAAGCAATTCGCTCTCCGTGTCCATCTCATGCTTGTTTGGTTGGCCAGACTGGCCATGCATGCTGTGGATGGTCCCGAGGCTTTCAGGGCTCATGGGAAAGCTCTCCAGTCATGGAGGCAAACCCATGTCAACTGGCAGTGTATCCACTCAGCATTCCCCACCTCAGTCCATGAAATTCCGACACCTAGAGAGACAGAACGCCATGTGCCTCTCAACGATTTCTCACTGCTTAGAGTAAATATTTTATATAAATAAACACATGAATATTTTAGCCCTTTACTTGGAGCACTAAACTGTCTTCCGAGAGGTGAATCATCTTAGAGGCAAATCTTAGAGACGACATCAGTGACAGCTTGTCTCATTTTGTTCAAAGATACTCACAGGGAAGGTCCTCGATTTGTTTCCAGTTGATTTAATGATAAAGCAATGGAGTGACACTACAATTTTTGAAAACTCTGAACTGCCAATATTATAGTGAGACTTCTGAGGAGTAAATATCATCGTTTTATTTCATTAATTGGTGGGCTCTTGTGTGGAAAGACAAGGCTTCCCAGGTGACCCAGTGGTAAAGAATCTGCGGCCAGTGCAGGAGACGCAGGTTTGATCCATGGATTGGACAGATCCCCTGGAAGAGGAAATGGCAACCCACTCCAGTATTCTTGCCTGGAAAATTCCATGGACAGAGGAGCCTGGTGGGCTATAGACCATGGGGTCTCAAGAGAGTCGGATATGACTGAGCACACATGCACACATATGGAAAGACAACTCTTGGGTGTGGGTTCTTAGGCAAATTTGACCACCACCTTACTGACCTCTGCTGAGAAATTAAAATGATAAATAGGAAACACTTTAAACATACGAAAGAGCCACCAACTGTAAGCATAAAATAAGGCATTTTACTATTGATTTTGAATAATTTTAAACTATACAGTCCAGGGAATTCTCCAGGCCAGAGTACTGGAGGGGGTAGCCTTTCCCTTCTCCAGGGTAACTTCCCATCCCAGGGATCAAACCCAGGCCTGCTGCATTGCAGGCAGATTCTTTACCAGCTGAGCCACAGGGAAGCCCAAGAATACTGGAGTGGGTAGCCTATCCGTTCTCCAGCAAATCTTCCTGACCCAGGAATCAAACCGGGGTCTCCTGCCTTGCAGGCGTATTCTTTACCAGCTAAGCTATCAGGGAAGCCCATGATTTTAAACAGTATTTATCAAATACATTTTCAGAGTCTCGACCCCATGTAACGTCACCATCCCCTCATTTTTTTCGGTCCTTCCTCGACATGTGATCAGAGTTGTTAACAGTAACTTCATCCAGTTGCTGCCACACAATGAATTCTATATGAACATCAACTTATGTGCTTCTGCCAGGCCAAGGGGTTGCTTCACACAAGAGTCTACCCCAAGCTGTTTGCCATGTGCACTCAACCTGCATCAGCTTCCATGGCTAAGTACACTGGCTGGGGAAAGAGGGATCCCCCACCTGCCCATGTTCCCGGGGGTGACCCAGCCCCCCTGAGGAGGCTCATGGGCTGTGTCTGCCGCTTTCGCCTCCACCCCCAGGGATTGGCTCTGGCCTCCTTCTCCAGTTTCTCCCTGATGGGGGCTGCAGCTGTGGTGACCTCGATGGCTTGACTTGGAGAATGACACCGAAGAGCAGAGAAAGGCAGCTTGGCCCCTCCTGCCCACCCCCCTCCCCTTATCATGTTCTGATCCATAACCAGATGGCATTCAGCGATCTGGCTCCTGCAGGCTGGAGCTGGCTGCGATGGGTGCGCTCTCTCCTATAATCCGCTGTAGCCCTGCCAGCTTGAGGTCAGAACCACCCCATTGCCCCCACTGCCAGCCGGGGCTGAGGCTGTGACCATTATCTGTGATCTCTCTGCTGACTTGTGTCCAAGGAGACCCATAGCCCACGGGCACATCTATGGGGTGAGAGAGGGCAGATAGGCTTGGTATCTCAGGTTTGGTATCTGACTTCCCCCAAGTATCAAAATTACCTGGAGGGCTTTTAAAGCCCTGCCCCCAGAGGTTCCATTTCAGCCCTCAGAAGCAGCACCCATTTGGCTTAATGATCTGCTGTCACCATCTTGAAATTCTAGTCATTATTCTCACTGTGGGGCCCCGCAGGTTCATTTGGCCCTGGGCCCTGCTTGTGATCGCCAGTCCCATCAGGAGATCCAAAGGGCAGCCTGCGAATTCGCATTTCCAACCAGCGATGCATTTCCCAGATGATGGGGACACTGCCATGTCAGAAGTACTGTCCCTAGTAGTTGAGATGTTCAAGAAATTTCTTTCATGGGGGTTTTTCCTGATGCACATAACTGTTGACTGAATCTGCAACTTACAATGTTTTGCACTATATATTCTCTTCTGTATGTTTTGTAAGACAGATGAGCAAAATATGAGACCAAACCATTGTGGTCTCCATGAGCTACAATATGGCCTTTCCAAAACTCTCTTCCTATTGTAAGGGAGCCCAAAAGCATCTGTGGCCCTGATAGTTAGTTTAATTTGGCAAAGGAATTGACTAGACTCTCTTTAAAACAGCTCATAAAAGCAGGTTTTATGTGCCCACTCTTATCGAAATAACACTGTGACTTATTCTTGCCGAGTAGACATAAGACACTTTCATTAATGAATGGAAAAATGTCAAATAAACAGGGGAAAACAACTGAAATTAGCCCGGCAATTTGATGTCTAGCCCTGGTCGGAATGTAGAACCCAGATTCTGAGCTAAGCTCTGTGTGGCTACCAGTTCAACACATTTGTATTGCTCATTCTCACAGTGGAGTGTCCTCAATGAGAGTCAAACCCCATGATGACAGACAAGGGTCCGTTTGTTTTGTCCTGTGTTCCCTCTGTAGAATCAGGGAAACTTTACCCTTTAATTAAATGATGGCAGTTAAATCGTTTTTTTCCTCCACTTTTCCAGCGGAAGTAGTAAGTTCCTTTTATTTTTCCTTCATTCACTGGAAGCCTAAAGTTTCTGGAAAACCATCCTCGTGGTTGTCCTCTGGCTCTTTCCCATAAGGTCATCAGTCATTGGTTTAAAGAGGGGGCAAGGAAAGGACTGTTTATTCCATGTGGGTAAGAAATTCCCTCAGCAGAAAGTGCTTGGGGCCCTAACTGCCTCGGTGACAGGGAAAGCATGTCACAGCTGAGTTGTCTTCCCCTGGCAGTAAGCCCTGCCCGAGCCCCCAGTGAAGTCGGACCCCCTGACAGCATCCTTTCTCCTCCTGCATACACAGAACCCTTAGATTAGGAAGGGCTTGCTCAGGCATGGGGTTACCTTCTATAAGATCACCAAGGATTTGTCTTGAAAAATGAATCCAAAAGAAAGTAAAGGCAAGAGAAGTGAAGTGGGGTGAGGGGTGGGGGGCGGCAGAAGCAGGTTTGGGAACTTTTAATCAACTGTGATCATTTCCCTTTAAGATGTTGTCAGGGCCACTGTTTTGAGGAAAGTAGAAAATACAGATGTTCCCAGGTAAGACTTCAAACACTCTTGTCATATTCCTGATGTTCTTGTTTTCCTGTTCAGCTCACATTTTCACCATTATTTGTGTTGCTGTGACAACTCATGCTCATATAAAACTTAATGGATGTGCTCATAAGTACGCTTTACATCAATTTATAAAAGCACTGGTGCCTTGTAGAATCCTTTCAGGTGTATTTAAATACTATGGATTCCAGTGACGGTCATATGTTTATCTTTTTAGCCACCATTTTATCCATAAAACAGTTATTCCCACCACCACCATCATCATCATCGTTGTCAGGAAGGATGGATTGATTTACATTAGTATTTGGGTGAAAGGAGAAAAGGTGTCCATAAACTGCATGTAACGTTTCAATCATAGTTTTGTCTGAATTACTTTTAATTCAGGATATTGAGGAAAGTTAAAGAGTTATCTCCAGTTTTCCCTATTTAACAGATAGTGAGCATCAGATTTGAATTTTTAAATGGAAATAGGGATTTATCCAACAGGCATTTCAGCGATGCACCTTGAAGAAAGGGTTTCATCACTTCGCCCTGCCGTTTCCTGTGACATCTGTTGGGTTTTGCTGCCATCTGCTGGTCATTTCATAGAAACGCTTTCACCTGATTGACATAGGAGTCTTGGAACCTTGCTCAGAAACTCTTTTTTGTTTCAGCCCCTGTGTCCACACATTCTCCTGCCGTCATTTGTAAACCTGTCTGCTGGTTTGAATCTGGTCTCTCATTGCTAACACACTCACGCACCTGTAATTGTCTCCTTGTGCCAGAAGCCCTGACATGCTGAGGTCGGAAGTCTCCTTTTCCATGGGAGGAAGGCACTCGTCCACAGACTCCAACAAGGCCTCCAGCGGAGACCTCTCCCCTTATGACAACAACTCCCCTGTGCTGTCTGAGCGTTCCCTGCTGGCTATGCAAGAAGATGCAGTGCCGGGGGGCTCAGAGAAGCTTTACAAAGGGCCGGAGCCGTGTGTGCGCCGGGTGGGCCTCTTGCCCTCCTCGAAGTCGAGGGAGAGTTCTCCTGGACCAAAGCTTGGCAAAGGTAATTCATCCAGTCCCTCTGATTGCATGTGGCCTGGTGTGGGTGCTTTGGACCTGGTCTCCAACCCTTCCTTGTTTCATGTTTCCCTAATTCAATGAGCATTTACTGAGGACCTGCCGAACACTGATCCTGGGTCCGAGTTCCTGCACACCCAGCTAGGTGGGAAGCTGTCTCCAGCTGGGTGAGCCCCAGACAGTCCCAGCTGATTCTCCCCTCCAGCATCCGAGGAACTTGCTGGCTCCTGGCCTGTGGGCTTGGGTACATATCTTTTAGTCTAAGATGGCACCCCACCATTGCTGTTACTTTTATACAGAGAACAAGCTGAACTCACTATATAATGAGCAGGCATGCTCCAAATAAGTCTCCATGCCAATGAAGACTTTTAGGCAAAAGAAGATTTCCATGGTCAAATACATTTGGGAAAGGCTGAGTTAACCAAAAACCTTTACACTGCTAGCAGGCACCATGAATTTCCACAGTGGGAGGGAGGGGATGGTTTTCTCAAATGGATTTGACCACTGAATGGTCGATTTGTACTCCCCCTCCACAGAACAATTCCTCAGGGTCAGGACTCACAGGATACTTTTTAACTGATCATTGGAAGACACAGTACAAATTCTTGCTGCTGTATCACAAATATATAGTTTTATCTGAAGAGTCCCTCTGAAAGAGCTCCTTATTTTTTTTGGTGTGTTTAATCATAGCAGCTTTATTTTTATTTTACAAGTATTTGTTTCAAAATTTCTTTTAATTTACAGTGAACACAGTAGTTGGTGTTTCTATCAGGCATAAAATTTCTTTTTAAAATGTGAAAGTACTTGCCTCATCCGTGAAATGGACTCAGGGACATCTCTTCAGGATTAAATGAGAGAATGAATGCATATGTACCCATGAACACAGGGAAGCACTGGTAGACATTTGCTTCTAGAAATAGTCATTATCATCACATTGCCAAATTAGTTTGTTTAGATGCTAAGTCGTGTCTGACTCTTTGTGACCTCACAGACTGTAGCCCGCCAGGCTCCTCTGTCCATGGAATTTTCCAGGCAAGAGTACTGGAGTGGGTTGTCATTTCCTTCTCCAGGGAATCTTCCTGACCCAGGGATTGAACCCATGTCTCCTGCATTGACAGGTGGGCTCCTTACCAGTGAGCCACCTGGGAAGCTCTTAGGTTTCAGGATTGTAGTAAGAATTAAATGAGATGGTGGGAACACCTAAGATAGAACCTTAGTCTGTAAATATTTACAGACAGATTAGGGGGAGTGTATGAATAAACACATGCAGGACTGTGAGTCTGCTGATGCCGCAGAGGAGTATTCCCTAGGCAAGATAAACGAACTATAACCATTGTTCCTCTGTCTCTATGTTGATGCGGTTGGAGCTGTTGTAGCCCATGACAATTCTACTCATTTCCTAGGGCTGCCATAACAAGTGAACACAAACTTAGTGATTTAAAACAACACAAAAATTTATTATCATACAGTTCTGGACGTCAGAAATCTAAAATGGGTCCACAGGGCTGTGTTCCTTCTGGAGACTTTAGGGAACAATCTGTTTCCTTGCCTTTTCCAGCTTCTGAGGCTGCCTGCATTCCTTGGTTCATGGCCCTTTCCTCCATCTTTAAAGCCAGAAACATAGCATCTTCTATCTTGCTTCTCTTATAAAGACCTTTGTGATTACACTCGGCTCACACAGATAATCCAGGATCATCTCCTCATTCCAAAATCCAGAACTTAGGCACACCTGCAAGACTCTTTTCACTGTAACATCTTCACAGATTCTGGGGATCATAACTTACTCTGTCAACCACAGCCATCACAGAGAAAGAGCCTTTTCGTGAACCCCAAATGGAATAGGCCTCTTAAAAGGCAGGTCTGCATCATATTCTGTCTTGTATTCATCACAATCTCGAATATAGTACTTTGAGTAGAAGAGGTGTCATAAAAATATTGATTGATTTGTTTTTAATCTTCAGTTTTCATTTTGAGTTACATACCTTTTTTTTTTTTTTTACACACTTCTTCCTAGATATGGCAGAGGAGGCTTTCAATATCTGGGGAACTTGGCATTCAACATTAAAAAGTGGATCCAAAGACCCAGGAATGACAGGTAAAGGATTATATTTTAAAACAAACATTGCACTTACTTTTAAAGTTAATTTTCTTTGCTTTTCACCTTACTATCATCATATTACATGCTTCTCAGATATTATTTGAAAAATGCTGTGTCGACTTAGGGAGAATATTCACAACCTAAAAGTTGAGTGTTATATTTTATTTGGGGGGAATTTTTAGGACTCCAAGCTGGGGAGACTTGGAGTAGTGTGAGAGAACTGCTCTGAGGAGGCAAGGGAAGGAGCCAGGTTATATAGACGTTTGTAACAAAGGGTAGGTAGTCTGAGTGTCAACAGATTATTGTTAATTAAAGGAAACCAGATATCTCAAGTTAAGGAATTTAGCACTTTTCCCTGTCTGGGAAGATGCAAGAGCCTGGGGCCACTGAAATCATTCCTTTGATCTGTACCTCAGCTACCTGGGGCCAGTATCCTGTATTTTCATGTCCTGAGCTTTCTCAGGGCTCACCACAGGGAGTGGCTGCAGGAAGTGGCCACCACCTGATGGCTTCTAGGTGACAGGTATTCTTTTTTTTTCCTGAGTTTCTTCAGGGTGGCTCACATTGGAGGGCTGCAGTCACTGAGGGCTGTGACATCCTTGTTTACTGATATAACAGGAAATATCCCATTTCCCAGCTGGAAATAGGGGGAAAGGAGATAAAGCTATACCTTTCCACCAAAGTACATCAATCTTTGACTTTATTTCATTTCATTTGCAAGAGTTTTTAAAGATAGTTATAATCATTCTGACTGTGTACCTTTATATGATTTGTCTACCTTTCATTCTCCAGTTATTTTCCATTATTGTTAAGGGCTATGTAGTATTTTGGATGCATATTCATAGTTTATAGCCCAGTGTTGGGACCACTGAGTTGTTTCCATTTTTTTAGTGATGTTGCAATAAGCTAATGTCAGGGACCTCTTTTATGTACTTTTTGGATTTTGTATTTTAAATTGTAAAAAACGTTCACAAAATTTTAGAAAGCCAGTTATAAATCTGAAATAGAAAGGTCAGAAAATAGGAAAATTCCTTGGTGGTCCAGTAGTTAGGGCTCCGTGCTTCCACTTCTGGGGACCTGGGTTCCATCTCTGGTTGGGGATATAAGATCCTGCAAGCTTTGTGATACAGCCAAAAAAAAAAAAACCAGAATAAGAAAGTGCGTCAAAATATAATGAACCTATCCAAGAATTCAGAGGTAAAGTCACTTCACATTCCATAGAGGATACAGTAGCTTGTGTTCCATAAGCCATAGTAGCAGCGCCATTTCACGGTATTGTCCATGTCACTTTAATCTCATTGGTATTGCAAATCACTGGCTTTGCATTTGGGTTTCTTTAAAAAACAAAATTGTATTTCTTATTATCATTTGCCTATATTTCTCACCAGTATTTTTCAATTTTTCTATTAATCAGCTGAATTTCACCCACAGATGATCCTTATGTCATTGGCTATTTATGTATGCTAGTGTTTTTAAAATTGATTCTTATAAACTCTTCTTATAATAAAGGCATTAACCCTTTGACCACATTGTTTGCCACTGATATTCCTTGCATTTTCTCCCTTTTTGCATATCTGAACATTTTTTAAAGTTTTACATGAGTAATTCTATCTCTTGTGTGTGAATTCTTTCACAAAATTCATCTTAACTTTTACTTAAGCATTGGCGAATTAGTCATCTATACACTTTTCTCTGTCACAATATTTCATTATTTTAACCGTTAATTCTTTAATCCATCTGGAATATATGTTAATATATAATATGAGGGCTTCCCTGGTGGCTCAGATGATAAAGAATCCTCCCGCAACATGGGAGACCTGGGTTCGATCCCTGGGTTGGGAAGATCTCCTGGAGGAGGGCATATAATATGAAGTGTGTGAATTGTTTTATTGTTTCCCTGTGTGTATGTGTGTGTGTGTATTCCCTTTTTCATTGTTTTGTAATACCTCCCATATTACATTTTTAAAGCATGGTGCATTTTTATTTTAATGGCCTCTACTCCAGTTTGAGTATTTGAGTATTGATTCATTATTTAAGTACATCTCACCTTATCCCATGAACTGCTTTACTGTCTTTTTCCCCAAGGATAAATTATTCCAAAATATCCTGCTCTGTTTTCCTTCTGCTAGTTCAAGTCTGATCTGTCCCTGTGTAAATGCTTATATGCCCCTCTCCCCCCAAAATGATCTCCCTGCTTACTTTTTAAGAAATGAGAGGATAGTGCAAATCAACAGGAGACAGGCAGCCTAGGGACATACACCCCAGGAACTCCTCATTTGCTTGTGAAACACAGTTTTGCTCTCCTTTCAATTTCCTGAAGAAAGTTGTATCAGTTAGGGAAGGTTACAAACATCTCCTAAATGTCAGTGGCTTAACCTTTCACAGGTTGATTTATCCTCACTACCCAGTCCAATGTGGATTGTGCAGGGTACTGAGGGGTGGGATTACTCTGTTCCAGTCATGCAGGGGCTCAGTTCAAGTTCCATCTAGCCAGTGGCTCCCCCATCCTCAGAGGCCTCAGAGTCTTCCATGGTTGCTCCATCGTGGGCTAGAAGTTGAGGCAAGAGAGCAAGTCCAGACAACTAGGAGTGCATTTGGTGTTTTTCCTACTAGACCAGGCCTAGAAATGGCTTCCATCTCACCTCTCCACATTTGTTAGCCAGACCTTATCTATGTGGCCGTCCTAACTGCAAGGGAGGCTGGCAAATATCATCCAGGAAAGAAAGGGGATGATGGGTGAATAAGGAGCCAGTCTCCCCCAAAGTGGTAGGGGTAGAATATACACAGGGGCTGAGGCCTTCAGCTTCTGGCACTAAATGGGGCATTTTCGATTCAATTCATTTATTCCTATGGCTTTGATTGACACAAGAGAAACATGGAAACACTATAATGTATGTCTCCTCGGGATTGCAAGTTGCACTGAACAGGAAGAAAACGTTCCTTTTACCTTCTAGGTTCAGAAAAGTTTCCATAAGCATGGCAGAGAGGGGCTTTCCAAAGGCAGAAATGAAGGCACAGGACTCTTTAGTCTCATTTGACAGTGAAGCTGCCCGAGTTCAGGCATCTGTCTTTGGAGCTGTCACATGAATCGTGTCGATAATCAAGGTCTCTTGGTCAGGTCTCTTACAAGGAAGTTTTCTACTGTAGTCAGTCACAGCTAAGCGTGTCCTGTGCTTTAAAAATTTTTTTTTGCAACTGGCAAGGCACCCCAAGAGGGAGGCTACAAACCAATTGCATTTCTCGTCCTTCTCTCTGGCTCCCAGGTTCCTACGGCGACATTTTTGAAAGCAGCTCCCTCCGCCCGGGGCCCTGCTCCCTGTCTCAAGGGAACCTGTCCCCCAATTGGCCCCGGTGGCAGGGGAGCCCCACAGAACTGGACAGCAGTGCGCAGGCTATTCAGAGGACTCAGACCACGAGCCCGGCGGCCGAGGCGAGGGCGCACGCCCCGGTGGCCCGCGTCTGCAGCACGCCCCACATCCAGGGCGGCGGGCAGCCCACCCCGAGGCCGAGGCCGGAGCCGAGCTGGACTCTGAGCAGCGCCGAGGACCTCGCCGAGAGCGAGCCGGAGGGGGCCTGGCCGCAGAGGAGAGCCAAGCCTCTGCCCCAGAGACCTGCAGAGGGTACCAGGCACGACAAGCGGCCTCCTCCTCCTTATCCTGGTCCAGGAAAGTCAACCGTAGCATCCCCGGCCCACCAAGCCGCAGAGCCACCGCTGTGGAGGCCGCGGAGGCTGGAAGAAGGCTCCGGAACAGCTTCGCAGGAGGGAAGTCAAACAGTCGAGCCGCAGCGAGGGCACCAGGCCGCCCAGCAGAAAGCGAGCAGCGCCTACCCCAGTCCCGCCGGTGATCAGAACAGTAAGACCTTGGGGGAACCCAACTGGCTCGACTGGCAGAGGGAGCGATGGCAGATCTGGGAGCTCCTGTCCACCGACAACCCCGATGCCCTCCCGGAAACGCTGGTCTGAGCCCCCCACGCTCACCCCTCACCTCCCAAACAGCCTTCTTCCACTCAGTAGGGGAAAAAGTGGGTGTTGGACAATTGGGCACTTACTTGTTTTTCTTCTTTTACACTTAAAAAAAAAAAAAATAAACACGAGAAAAGTCAGTTCACTTAAAGTTAGAGCACCCTAGGACCCTAACCCTTTATAATAAGATTCTATTGCATAGCCAGCCTTCAGAATAAAACAAAAATGTATGCTAACGTCCGATCTAAAAGCTATTCACATTGGCTCTGTATAAGATAAAATTCTCGCTTTGGTATAGCTTAATTGTATTTATGTGTCTTCAGTTTTGACTCCTGTATATTCTGTAACAGATTATGTATGATAATCCTATATGTTATATTCACAGAAAACAGAAGGAACACATTTTTTAGTCACTTATTCTAAGTAATGAGATTCTATAGAATGTTCTAGAATATGCACAAGCGGGTTTCTGTGCTTTTGCCATAGCTTTTAACTGGGGACAGCCCTTCTTTCAATGCCTAAGAATAACACTAACAAAGCAAAATAGAACAGAATATGAGAAGCCATATTTTTATATAGTAGTGAGATACAAAAAGAATGTAGTCACTGAATGCTTTTTCATATTGAATATGTTTTAAGGAAAATACTAAATTTGATACATTATGGAATATATTTTTAGAATCTGTTTAGAAAGAATTCAGTTAATGAAACAAGAGAAAGGCCGTGCCTGACAAAGAAAGAATAATTAAGAACTTGTCCTTCCCATTTTAGGTCAAATTCAACTTTATATAGACCATATATAATATATATTTATAATGTACGATTTCTATGTATTTTTCAAAACTATAAACTGGAATCCAACTATTAAGTGTTTGAGTGAAAAGAGAGTATTCAAATTACAGAACATGGTTTTTCCTTTTGCCCCATCATCAGTATTAACCAAATTATATGCAGTGCTTTGTGAAGTAAATCATATTTGGAAAAAAACAGAGCTCTGTATTTACACTGTGCCAAAGGCTGAGGAAATGTTTTCTTTGGTAATTTTCTGTGTAATGTAAAATGTTCCTACCATACTTCAGCAGTAAATTTGAAGTTTTTCAACTGCAAAGCAATTTTTGACCAGCAGGTGGCAATTTGCTTCTGTATTTTATGAGATTTTTTTTTTCACTTCATAAGGGAATGTGTATCATAGAAAAAGATTTTTTTTTTTATAAAACATGCTACTCTTAATTTTCATATTGGCGATGACATTTTCAGTGGTGTTTCTTCAAGTTCTTACTTGTGCCATAATGAATAAAAAGTTAAAGCAAAGGCTTTGTTCAATGGCATTAAATCTCATGAATGAACCCACACACCATTCCACATACACACTTCCCTATCTACAAGTCCAAATGTAATGAATAGCGGCAGTACTATCCACATACAGCTGCTGCTGCTAAGTCACTTCAGTCGCGTCCGACTCTGTGTGACCCCATAGACAGCAGCCCACCAGGCTCCCCTGTCCCTGGGATTCTCCAGGCAAGAACACTGGAGTGGGTTGCCATTTCCTTCTCCAATGCATGAAAGTGAAAAGTGAAGGTGAAGTCGCTCAGTCGTGTCCAACTCTTAGCGACCCCATGGACCGCAGCCTACCAGGCTCCTCTGTCCATGGGATTTTCCAGGCAAGAGTACTAGAGTGGGGTGCCATTGCCTTCTCCGATCCACATACAGCTAAAGAGCTAATAAAAAGTCCTAGGTGGCTTGGAGACATAACCCAGTGAAACTGATATTTGTTGCAAGTGAAGGTTGATTGTCATCCATTTGAAACTCAGTTGTTGATGAGGAAGTAGATGGGAACTCGGGTGGTTTCCCACGTGGTGGACAAGTGTTTCCCAACACAATCCTTGTATGTTATATCTACACTACAGGCCTTGGATGCTCCTTCTGTTTCAGGGTTGGAATGATGAAGTCTAGAAATGCTGTCTGACATTTCTTAACTGGGGCCCGGGGGGCGGGCAGTGATAGGTGTCTTTGGGCTCTGCCCTTGGGTCCAGCACTTCTACCACTGGCAGGAATGTGGGAAGGATTTGCCTGCTGGCCTCTGGCTCTTTCTGGCTGCCCCCACACAGCCCAGAGTTGCAAACAAGACCCAGAGCAGATGCTGCCTGATTGTAGATCACAGGTTGCTTTCCCATGCCACCTCCCCTCGTCCTCCTGTTGATGCTGTATTTTCTTGGCTTTGAATTTAACCCCCGTCTGGCTAGTTCTCTTTCTCCTTTTTGGACTCAACTACCTGATACATGGGACTGCCCCGCCCCCCACTGCCAAGTTTTTGCCCTAACAGTCCTATTTTTTTAAAACTGCCAGATCAGATGGCCCTGAGGTAGATGTCTGTGTCTTAAAAGGTAAAGTATGTTTATCTATTAATGGTCAGATCTAGAATAGTCCAGAAAACATGGCTCAGAATATTTTTATGTAATGCAATTGTGTGTGCGTGTGTGTATGTGTGTGTGTTGTGCCGATATATGCCCATGTATGTCCATGTAATGAACAATATTCACTCTTCCTCTCTCTTTAGATGGTTTAGGCCAGTGGCCATATTGTTAACTCAGTGAGTGAAAGCTTGTTTCTTAGATGCCTTTATCACATTGAAAATAGCTGTTCTAAAACACACACACACAAGGCACAAAGACCCAAGTCAAAGTTGGAGTCGCTTCTAACACCTTGTAAGTGATAGAATACCTGACAAGAAAAAAAATAATAAACTCTTTCAAGTTGGACAAAGCTATTTAAAAGGCTGTAGAGGTCACTCATTCCTAGGAGCAAAGAGATCCTACAGTCAAGAAGACAGCTACCTGGTGACACAAATGTCTTGCATCTTTGAATACTGAATCACCATTTTTATGTGTCTGGCAATGAAGCACAATGATAGGACCCAAATGGCCAAACAGGAATTTGTCTTGATCTAAGTGGCTATTAACATACGTGTGTTGTGGGTTTTCATAGAAGAAAAAAAAATCTCTTCTACCAGTGGAGTTTGTGCAAATTGAAGAAATTTCTAAATAAGCCCAGCTTGCTTCTTTTTCTTATGCACATTTTAATACACATCTGCTCGGCAGACAAACAGCACTGGGATCAAATCGAAGGAGATACCAGGTCCCCGTCCAGGCCCATGTGTACATCGCTCTGATAAGCAAACTGCAGGAGGCACCAGAACCGAGAAGAAAAGAAATGACTGAGTAAGAGTCACACTGAGATGAAAACAAGTCAACATCTCGACCGGACAGAATTTTAAAACAAGACTAAATCAGCAGCAAATGTTCTTGAGAAAAAAAAAAATCAAAAACAAAGGAAAATTCCGATAAAGCTTGGAATTCTTTGGCATAGGATGACTTCGTGAAGGTGTGGAGGTCCAGACACTGGTCTCTGGAAGTTCGGACCCCTGGCCTGGTGTGGCCTGCGGTCCCCCATGGTGCACACAACAGCAGCCCCAACTGTAGGCCCCCCGATGTCACAGAAAGGTCAGAAGATTCTCTCAATTCAATTTGACCAACATCTGTTCACCAGTGGTTTTTATGCAGCATGATGAGCTAACATTTATTAACGACACCTGCTCTGGTTTAAGTGTTTCACTCACATTAACTCTTTCACCCCTCATAAGCAGTAGACAGGAATCATGACTATCCTCATGTTCCAGGGAGCACGAAAGACCCAGAGTGACATCAAATGAGTTGCCCAAGGTTGCATAGCTGGAAGGTGACAGAACCAGGATTTGGTGGTGGGCCATCCACGTGTGGGGCTTCCCAGGTGGTGCTAGTGGGTAAAGAATCCACTTGCAATGCAGGAGACGCAGGAGATGCAGGTTCAGTTCCTGGGTCAGGAAGATCACCTGGAGGAGGGCATGGCAACCCACCCCAGTATTCTTGCCTAAAGAATCCCATGGACAGAGGAGCCTGGCGGGCTGTGGTCCATGGGCTCACAAAGATTTGAACATGACTGAAGCAGCTGAGCATGCATGCATCCAAGTGTGCAGACGTGCTGTTTGAACTGAACCTCCGGGAGCAAAGCTGTTTCTTGTTTCTCTACAAACAAGATGCCCACATTTGCTTAGAGGGTGTGTGTGTGTGTGTGTGAGCCTGTTAAGTCACTTCAGTCGTGTCCGACTCTGTGCAACCCTATGGACTGTAGCCTACCAGTCTTCTATGTCCATGGGGTTCTCCAGGCAAGAATACTGGAGTGGGTTTGAAGGGAAAAAACTTTCCCATACCCTCTTAATCGCCTGGCAAAAAGGATTTATTTCACATGCATACAGAAACCAACAAAGGAAGTATCTGGCTCCTTAAATGGTTAAAGGTTTACAGACCTAACCTAGTAGGGAAAAGGCAGTGGAGAGAAACAATTTCTAAGGGCAAAGCAAATAGGTTTGTTTGAAAAAACAAGCGAGTTTTCAGGAAACCAGACAGGAGATAAGAAAGTTTGTGATAAGGATGGTCTATACAGGTATGAGCAGTCTTTCTGTCTCCCTCGGAACCATAAAACTCCCCCAGAGAGGGGATTTATAGTAGCTTCATTTCCCACAAGTTGCTTTTAGTCAGATAAGGCAAGCTCTAAAAGGCTTTTTTCTGCATCTGTTGAATCTCAAATGTCTTCAGCTTAAAGCCGTCTTGATGCCATGTCTGGGGTTCTGAGTGGGTCTTCTCCAGCAGGGGAAATGACTTAGAGAATGAATCAGAAACATGTTTAATCACGCAGGAAAGGATCACAGCAAATCAGTGTTCAGAGTCCTCCTAAATTCAGATCACTTTACTTGGTCAAAGACTCAGAATCTGGGTTGGGAACCTGCTTGGGAAAGTCTGCCATGAGGGGAGGCTGTGGGCAGGTGGGTCGCCTGCTTCATTTTCCTTCCTGGCACTTTGCAGGAGGTGAGCTGGTTGCCTTGCCCTTTCCCTGGCCTCCCACCAGGAGAATTCCATCAGCCGCTGAGCCCATCTGGAGGGGCAGATGTCACTGCGGCCCTGAGCACAGCCAAGCTTGGCCAAAGGGCAGAGACTTGTTGGGGACCAGGGCGGTGCTGGTGTGCCGTGTCACTGCTGAGCGAAGTGTGCAAAGAAGCCGTTCGGCAGTGACAGCTCTCAGACACCAGGGGGACAGGCTGCCTGGCCCCCATGAGAAATCTCACAGCCATTCTGCAAACGAGCATGTTATGGGTTGAGTTGTGTCCACTGTGGAAAAGATGTTGAAGTCCTAGCCCTCAGTACCTGCCAGCGTGGCCTTATTTGGTAACAGGGTCTCTGCAGATGATCAAGTTAAGATGAGGTCATTAGGGTGGGCCCTAATCTTGTATGACTGTTGTTCTAATAAAAAGGGGGAATTTGGACGGGGACACAGAGATGTACCCAGAAAGAACACCTTGTGAAGACTGAAGTTCTAGCACCAGCCAAGAACTGCCAGAACTTTGGGGGAGAGGCCTGAAATAGACCTTCTAGCAGCTTCTGGCACAGCTCTGTCAACATTTTGATCTTACTTGTTGCTTCCAGAACTGTGAGAGAATCCATTTCTATTGTTAAAACCACTTCGATTGTGGCAGTTTGTTATGCCCTTGCAATTGAATATGATGAACAGAGCTCAAGGAGCAGAGACCACCCAGAACACCTCTGCAGCTCAAGGGAGCGGCCACCAGGAGAGGGTTTGCGTTTTGAGACCACGACTCACAAAGAAAGAGCACCCACTAACAGAGGGGTTTTCTGTCCCAGCTGAGAGGTCATTGCATTCACCCCATTGTCATCGTCCTCTGCCCACACCCCCCCCCCACCGCCCCAGCATCGCTTACTGAAGTGATGTGAGAGGATGAAGTTTCCAAGGAAAGGTTTTTATTATGAAAACAAGACAAAGGTGGGATTGTGCAACATTCAGAACCGAGGAGAGCAGGAGGAGGTCAAGGAACCCTTGGGAATAAGTCACAAAGGACAAGTGGCATTTACATGTAACCTTCGCTTTCCCATTTCCTACCTGGGACTTTGACCCATGGCTGTGTAAATACGTGGCAATTGTAAATACATGGCAATTGTAAATACATCGCGAAGATGGGGTGCATGGAAGTGCAGAGGATTTGAAGGATGCAGAGTCCAGTGAAGCTCAGACCCCGGTCAGCAACATTAGCATCTCTTGGGCACACTCTCCTCTTAGGAATGCCAATTCTCATGAGACTGAATCAGGTCCCTGGAGATGGGGCCCAGCAATCTGCATTTTAACAAGCCCTCCAGGGGATTTGATCTCCACAAAATTTTGAGGAGCATCTAGCTGGTGAGACCACAGATGGGGGAGAGGTGGAGAGGGGGAAAGGCAGCAAGATCCAAAACGTTGCTCTAATGCAATACTTTGCCTGAACAGTATGGAATCATATTTTTTTAAGTCAGGTGAAACAGGAGATCATAAAATGATTTTTGTCTTATGTTTTAACAGCACATAAACAGACACCGTTTACTAAGTTTCCACTGTGGAGCCGAAGCCATTTCTTTCTCTGGGTGTGGGAGGGCCCAGTTTTGCATTCTTGGTCCATCCACAGCACTGTCTAACATCCCACTTCCAGTTTCTTTGCAGCAAATCGAAGAAACCACCGTGAAACAATGAACCGAGAGTTCTCCTGGATTTTTACAGTATTTCCCCAACCCTTTCTGATTTCATGGCCGTATTTGTACTGATTCTGCTTTCAACTCTTCTCAATCATTCCTTAGTAGGTATGGATTTGGTTTATGCATTTATATCACATCTTCTTTTGTTTGACTTAAGTTACTGACTCTTGGTAGACTGACTATATAGTTAATAGAGGGATCAGCTAGCACATTTTCCCCCTGTTTTTTAAGTAGATTTATTGAACTATAATTAGAAATCAGACACTTGACACATTTAAAGTGTACACATCAGTGGTTTCCAGTAGAGTAACAGAGTTGCACAAGCATCAGTTTTAGAACATTTTCATCACCCCTGAAAGAAAACCGTACACCCATTAGCACTCATTCCCAATTCCTCCCTCACCCCAACTATGGCAACCACCAATCTACTTTCTGCCTCTATACATTTACCTATGCTGGACATTTCTATAAATAGAATCAAACAGTCTCCAGCCCTTTGTATCACTTAGCACGTTCTTTTCAAGATTCATCCATCTTGTAGCAGGAATCAGTACTTCATTCTTTTTATGGCTGAATAGATTCCGTTATATGGATGGACGACAATTTTTTTTATCCAGTCATTAGTTGATGGACTTTTGGTTTGTTTCTAAGCCCATTTTATAGAGGAAAAAGAAAGCACTGGTTAACCAGGAATGGTGTGAAATTTTAAGAGTGCATCCACTGATGTACTTCATGTAAAAACTAATCTGAAGTAGGTTTTCAAAGCACATTATTTTTCCTTAGCTTAAAACATGGCATCACCCAGTCCATCAAATGTGAGAGAAATAGGCCACATAAAACCTAGAATTATGCTCATAAAGGAACCTTTAGGAGGATCTATGGAAAGACCCAAAAGTCCATCAACTAATGACTGGATTTTTAAAAAAAAATGTACTCCATCCATACAGTGGAATCTTATTCAGCCATATGAAGAATAAAGTGAGTTAGCCTTATAGACCTAAAGTGATTATTCAAACCCCCTAGCCAATGCAGAGAGTCAATACAGAAATGAAGATCCCCAAGCTTGTCTTCTTCTGTTACACTAGCCACCACCTCCAGATTTGAAACGCCTATCTACGAGAGTGAAGGAAAAATAATGAAATTATTTTTCATTTTATCATTGGGATTTTATCATTGTTTAGTGATATAATTCTCTAGTGGGCACTGCAGTGTTCTGCAGTTGATTCCTCTGGTTAATCTAAGCACCAGGCACTCTCCTGGGAATGTAAAAAGGGAGGGGTATGAGGACACAGGCCTCGTACCAATTGACCCAAATTGATTAAAGAGAAACCTCATTTTCCATGTGTTGTGGGAGACTTCCCCCTCCCACTCCACCTCTTATCTACTAGCCATAAGCAAGGATCTAAAGCTCAGACAGCATGTTAATAGAAGCCATCTGATGGTGATGAAACGAGTTAGCCCATTAAATGTTAGTCAGTCAGTCACGTCCTACTCAGTGTGACCCCGTGGTCTGTAGCCCACCAGGCTCCTCTGTCCATGGGATTCTCCAGGCAAGAATACTGGAGTAGGTTGCCATGCCCTCCTCCAGGTGATCTTCCCGACCCAGAGATCGAACCCAGGTCTCCCACATTGCAGGCAGATTCTTTACCATCTGAACCACCAGGGAAACCTATGAAGATGAAGTTGAAATTGTGCATGGAAGGCAGAGTCATCTGGAGAGGTACAGCTGACCAGGCACACACCCAATGTTGCAAGTGCCAGCAGGGTCTGTTACCTGCAGCCAAAAACCATCCTGATAATATTCTGCACCCAGCCATTGAAGGGCCACAGGAACTCATCACAGTAACTCATCCTAAATGTAAAAGGTATAGCAACGTGTTTAAAGGATGATTCTGGGGCTTCCCTGGTGGTCTAAAGGTTAAGAATTTGCCTGCCAATGCAGGGCACACGGGTTCAATCCCTGGTCTGGGAAGATCCCACATGCCGAGCAGCTAAGCCTGTGTGCCACCAGTCCTGAGCCTGAGTGTTGCAACTCCCTAGTCCACGCTCTAGAACCCATGCTCTACAACAAGAGAAGCCTGCAGCTAGAGAGTAGCGCCCACTCGTTGCAACTAGAGAAAGCCAGTGCACAGCAACCAAGGCCCAGTGTGGTCATAAATAATCTTCTTTTAAAAAAAAGGGTGATTCTGCGCAGAGCTCCAAGATAATATCCTTTAATCATCCATCAGGACTCCACTCAACTGTTACGGGTGAAATCATTTCTCACAATTCCTGTGTTATACCACTCCATATGAAGTTTCTGCAGCCCTCATCACATGTGACAATGTATATGTTAAAGCATGAAGTAAAAGCTAACTATAAACATAAGCCTCATTGCCCAAATAGATGTAGGCTCCCCACAAATAAACTTTTCTTAGAAACTTTATTTTTCAATACCTGCTATGATTTCAGAAAAAAAAATATTAGAATACTTTCCACATGATGCATTGCTTTTGAATTGATTTTGCATACCTTTTACTTGCAGTAAACATAACCTTGTAATGTTTTTAATCTGAAGACATATTAAGTTGGGTTTCCCAGGTGACTCTGTGGTAAAGAATCTGCCTACCAATGCAGGAGACACAGGAGATGTCAGTTTGATCCCTGGGTCGGGAAGATCCTCTGGAGGAGGAAATGGCAACCCAGGTCAGTATTCCTGCCTGTAAAAAAATTCATAAACAGAGGAGCCTAGTGGGCTACAGTCCATGAGGTCGCAAAGAATCAAATCAGACAGGACTGAGCAGGCATGCACCTTTGAAGTTTCCATGGAGGGGACACCTTTGTCATCCTGAGGACACCATGAGCTGCATCTCAGGTTAGGAATCACAACAGCCTAATTATAATCTTTAGTTTTGTCAAGCAGATCTGGCATAGTACAAAACCAAATGTCACCCTGTCATGTTTATGGTTTTTAAAAGGTCAAAGACTGCTACCCATCTTTTTCCCTTTAGCAATTTTAAAAAACACGGGCTCCTTTAGAGCAAGCTAATTCTTAGGAGTAACCAAAATCAAAAGGAGACCTTCTGCTCCCTCTTTAGACAGACTCATCTGGGAGAAGCAAGGCAAGGGGTGGGTACTGTTTCTCAGTTCCTCTTTGATTCCTAGCCGCGCCTTTTCCTCGTCAATGACTAGGCACAGCTGATGTTCATCAAGCCCTTCCAGGCTGTGGGCTCCCAGTGGGTTCAGGTGATTTGGGAGGTGATTAGAATAAGAGGGTGGAGCCTCAGGAATGGGACTATCGGCCTGTAAGAGACCCCCATGCTCTCCCCTTTCACGAGAACAAGCCCAAAGACGCCATCTCTGAGCCAGGGAGCGGGTCCTCCTTACAGACACAGAATCTTCCAGCGCCTTACTCTGACGCTTTCTGGCCTCGGGAACGGTGAGTGATGAATTTCTGTTGTTTATAAGCTACCCAGTCGATGGTACTTGTAACAGCATCCCAAACAAACAAAACCACTCAGTTGTTTTTTTTATGGCCAAGAAAGCTGAGGCCCAGAGACATTAAGATTACATAGCAAGTGAAGGGCTGAGACGTGGCTCTAAACCAGCCGTCTGCCCCCAGGACACAGGTTTGTTTTTCCTTTTTTTAAAAAATTGAGCTTTAATTGGGCTTCCCTACTGGGTCAGATGGTGAAGAATCTGCTTACGATGCAGGAAACCCAGGTTTGATTCCTGGGTGGGGAAGATCCCCTGGAGGAGGGCATGGCAACCCACTCCAGTATTCTTGCCTGGGAAATCCCATGGACAGAGGAGCATGGCAGGGTATAGTCCATAGGGTTGCAAAGAGTTGGACACAACTGAAGCAACTTAGCATGTATGCACGTACACACACACATGATATGATGTTTTCTTTATCCACTCATTCATGAGCAGGCACAGGTTGTTCTGGGCTGTTGTATATAATGCTGCAGTGAACATGGTGGGGTGGGGTGGAGGTATCTTTTCAAGAAAAAGTATTCTTGATCACCACACACAGCCTCAAGCCTATGGTGACAAAAATGATTCATGGTATAACTCCCATAGTTGTTGCAGCGGTGAGGTGTGAAATGTGCAACTCTTCAGTTAAGGAGGAGTAGCTGATGGGGGATAAACTGTACTTGTGTCTCATTAAAAAATTGGTAACTGTATATTCAATATATATTAAAAAATACTTAAGTGAATTTGCATTTAACCCATGGATTAACACAACTCTTTTTAAATCAGCATTGCATTTATAGACTGTCCTCCCTAAGGTTATGAGTCCCCTGCAGGTGGGGGCTGGACCTTTTGCATTTTTGTGTTCCCGATAGGATGGAGAGTGTCATAAACATTTCATGAGTGGATGGGAGTCAGGGCACTACTAGGAACACTACTACATTTTCATCTGCAGTCCCAGTTGGCACCCCCACCTTGTTTGCTAATCCTTAACCTCGAGTGCAGTACTTTGTTCTAATCCTGAATAGCCTATGACGAAAGACGTACCTTAAAAGCCGGGAGAATATCCAAAATGATTTCAAGTTATAAATGGAATCTCCTATCAGAACAGAGTATTGATCCCTGGATCTGATCAAGTATAATTTAGACACCAAGCAGCTCTAACATCCAAGAGGCTGTAGCCTTTTCTCCCCAGGTGGAGGGTGTATCTTGTCATCAGGTTCACAAGACAGTTTATTTTAGAGGTGGTTTTTCTCAAGAAATATTAGAATCCTTTAAAAAGGGGTGATTCCCCACCTGTGGCTCAATTTTCAGTTTCCAGATACAACACTTGGTTTCTCATAATAATGCCTTAACCTGTACTTACTCAATGGCATTTAGGACCAAAAAACATGCCAACAGTAACTCCTTTCCTCAGCGGATGAAAAGTATGTGCTCAATGACGAAAATGGCTACCTCCAGCAGAAAGACTATAGCTGTCATTTCTGTAAAGATTATTTCTGTCTGATGAAGTATAAAATTACTCTTAATAGATTTTCAAAACCTGTTAAGTATCAGTTTTATTTTCTTTGAAAATACACAAATATTTTGAAACATAGTTTAAGGTTGTTGGATTTTTGAAACTCCACACAGACACACCATTCATACCAAATGAATCACTCCAGACTGCTAAGTTCATGTACTAACTTAACTCCACGATATTCAGGATAAATGAGTTAATACTATAAACACTTAAAACAAAAACCACCAACAGTCATATCATGCTGCTTAAGTTGAACAACCAGTGTGTGGGTGACTGATACAAAGAATTTCAGTGGCAAACTTAGAAGTCCCTTAAAAAACAGATGTGAACAGAGAGTAAGCTGATGTAACCATTCTACATTTGGGAAAAATATTCTCCTTGTGAATTCTAGCAATGGATAAAATACCATGTTTTAGAGCAGGACCATCCCTAGCGTTGTGACTTCAGCCAGACCTTCAAGGTTCAGGCGAGGCGGACAAGAGGAAGGCTTTAGGCAGGGGAAGGGATGAACTCCAGAATGGGAGTAAGTTGTCAAATGCCAGAACAGTGAAGCCTGCTTACATGGAACACAGTTACATGTCAGAACAATGGGAATTAAAAGGAAAATACTTAAAAAGTTAAGACACATACTCCCAACACACATGTGCCATCAAGTTGTAGGGGAGTTGAAATTATTCTGGATCAAGGTCCAGTCTGAAAAAAAAATCACAACAGCTAGAATTTGGAGAGCAAGACACACACACCTCAGGTTGGCTGAGTACATTGCCAGTGTGTGGCTGTATTTTCTTCAGGGGTCACCACTATATTAGATGGACTTGAGAAATGCTGGTAACTTGTATAAAAAAGCCTAACAGAACACTTTTAAATAAAATATTGGACCAGGTCAAAGCTGAGCATCCTGTGGGCTTTCAGATCTATGCATCAGTATTTAAAACAGGGAGGGAAAAAAAACAGGGAGGGAAAAGAGCAGCTCTCTTCATATTTTCAGCAAAGGTCTTTTGCAGAAGTTTAGACTTTTTAGATCAAATACACAGGCAATACTGCAGTTAAAGGAAAAACTCGGAGGGCCTACCACTTCTCTACATGGGAAGAAAACTTAAAATGATGTGCCGTCAACTGTAAGGTACAAACAGAACTCAAGAGCACGTGCTGAGTACCCTTTGCTAAGTGGCATAGAAGGTAGGGTGACCCCCTGGACATCCCTGTTACGTCAGGAGTGCAATTCAGTTTGGGGAAAATAGTTTAATGTACTTCTCAGAAAAAAAAAAATTGTTTCTATTTTCTCATCTCTGACAAAGAAGTGCTTAGGAAGTCCAGCGCCACCAGGCCACCTTCATCCGGTCCCATACGGCCGAGAGCGAATCCAAAGCAGGCCGCACGTCCAGAATGGTGAACTGGTAGTCTTGGTTGACCTCACCGCCATCGTAGTAGTCAATGACATATCTTACTTCCGTCCCGCAACGGTTGATGATCCAGTCATGCCTGTCGAAAGGCAGCTCGTACCTGGAATGAAGACATGCTGGCGGGGTTTACCATGCCTGTGTGATGCTGAGCTGGGGTTTGGGCGGCAAGAAAGCCAGCAGGGCACTGTGTGGGGAGGCCGGCTCTCAGAGTCCACCTCGGATGAAAGGTGAGACTCCGATAAGCACGGTTCACAGTGCTGCGGGAAGGTAGGGCTGGAAAGTGGGAGGCGCCCCCATCAGCAGACAGCTCATCTGCTACAAGGGAAGAAGGTCAGTGGCAGGAAGCACAGCCAGGCTGGGGAGGTCAGCTCGGCACCTGCAGAAATGCCGGGGAAAGTGAAAGTCGCTCAGTCGTGTCTGATCCTTTGCGACCCCGTCGGCTATACAGTCCGTGGAATTCTCCAGGCCAGAATACTGGAGTGGGTAGCCTCTCCCTTCTCCAGGGGATCTTCCCAACCCAGGGATCAAACCCAGGCCTCCTGCATGGCAGGCGGATTCTTTACCAGCTGAGCCACAAGGGAAGCAGGTGGGAGCTGTGAACCCCACAACAGGGAGCGTGGCGTGCATAGGCGGACAGAGCCGGAGTGCGGGAGGAGCGAGGGGACAGTGCAAGAACAGAGAAGGGGACTCCGGTCAGAGAAGTCGATGGGAAGGAACCCCGAGCTGCCCGCCAGCGCCACCTGGAGGGAGCACAAGAGGTCTGCAGCTTGGTTCACAAGACGGCACTGCAGTTCTTCGACTGCTTGGTTTTAATGCCAAGAGCAAGCCGACCGTGACCTCAGGAACAGGACATTTCTGCAGACACTTACCCCATCCAGGAGCGAATTCTTGCCCGTGGCGAATACTCTTTCGCTTTGCCTCCAAACCGGATCAGGGATGGACCACAGGGACACTCACTAGAAATCCCCAAAGAAGAAATATCTATTAAGATAACTCTCTTTCCCTTGAAAAACAGAACGAACGTTGCAGTTTCTCCATGACACACATTTTTCTGTATACATTTTACATAATATTAGAGAAAGGTAACTTTGAAAAACCTCACAGAAATATCCCTATATGCTTAAAAAAAATACTGTGCTTTAACTTCTGGATCAAGTGCATGCCACTCCCTCCCCTTCCCTCTGAGTATCTGCTGCTTTTGGCAGGAGTCGGGGGTCAGGGCCTGTCCACATGGTGTACTCTCAGGAAAAAAGGTCAGGTATCAGGCAGGAACTCTCCTCTTGCACAAAGAGCAGCTGGGGTTTTTTCCAGATAAATGTAAGAAAACCCTACAACGCCTCTCTTGTTTGAAACCAACAAGCAACCTTCATGAAGGAAGAAAACCGCTGCTCTCCCTAGGAACTAATGTAATCAGTGTTGGACCATCTCTTTAAATAACTGTACACAAGCTGACGGGTGGGGGGACAAGGTCCTGCTGAGACAATCTACTCACTCTCTGGGCAGACCCTGGGCTTGAACTTTCTAGATGCCCTGCCAACCCCCACCCCCAAACTCACGGGGGCCCGGGGTGGGGCAGGGGGAGTCTCATGGTCATCTGGCATAAGGTACACAGCACTGTCCCCTGCAGGGGGAGTGGAAAATACAAGAGGCCACTTGTCTTGGCAGCTGCTGTCACTGGAAAGACAGGCTTTGGCCTAGACAGGTCTCTTTAATGAACTGGGATGGAGCAAAGCATCCCACGTGTGATGGGCCCCCAGCTAAGGACTAGCCAAGCTCCTTTCATTCTCAGCTTTAACAACAGCACACCTGCAGCATAGGTCTCCACATTAAGTGGATTTTGTCCAAGAAGTTAATCACATTTTGCCACGAATTAAAAACATGAGCCACCAACCATGATGACATCTGGCTTCGTGGAGACACGCCCCATCCCCTACCCTTCTCCAGGTGGAGCCCTCAAACAGGCACCATTCTGGAAATGCTCACCCCAGATTGACTGAATCAGAAACCCTGGGGGCAGGGCCCAGCGCTCAGTATTGCAACAAACCCCTAGGTGATGCTGAGGCAGCTCAGGTGTGAGGACCATGGCTCTGAACAGACTGATGGCCCATCGCCACTAACTCACAACTGCATTTGGCTAGTCTCCCAGAGAAAAAGTGTGTAGTTTCTCAGTCGTGTCCAACTTTGCAACCCCGTGGACTGCAACCTACCAGGCTCCTCTGACTACGGGATTCTCCAGGCAAGAATACTGGAGTGGGCTGCCAATCCCTTCTCCAGGGGATCTTCCTGACACAGGGATCAAACCTGGGTCTTATGCATTGCAGGCAGATTTTTTACCATTTGAGCCACCAGGGAAGCCTCATCTCCCCAAGAAAAATGATCATGTGCAAAGATGCCTCTTGATGTTTACTCCTGATGGGGATTCAATACATGCTGCTGTGTGAACAAAATCTTTCCCAGCTCCCTTGGGGCAGAGAGCATTTTCGAGTTTCTAGCCCCTGTGCTCTGCCTGGAATGGACTGTGATGCTCCTCCTGTTGAGAACTGGGGTCTAAGCCCCTCCCCTTGCATCTGGGCAGGCTTGTGACACCATGGGACTTCCCAGACTCGGTCATCACAGAGATGCAGTGTCCCTGGAGCTTTCTGTAACTCTAGCTCTGGGAACCCAGTCACCATGGTGTGAAGAAGCCAAAGCAGCCACATTTAGAAGCCATGGGCAGGCGTCCTAGCTGAGAGCTGGCATGGGAGTAAATGGGGCCTTCGAAGGCTTCCAGCCCACAGCTGTCCAGCCATCCCTGACCACTAAAGTCTTGGTGGCTGCGACCCCACGCATCAGGGAGCAGAGACCAGCCATCCCTGCTCTGTCCTTTCTGCACTTGGGACTCACTGAACCCACGAGCATAATTTAATAGTTGGCATTTCACATGGCTGAGTGGGGCAGTCTGTCACCAAGTCACTGAGACAGGCCTGCTACCTAAAATGTTTTAATAGAATAGCACAGTGTTGGACTAAAGCTCTTCTGTATTTCTTTCATAGAAAGCAGCTATGAAATCAGGATGATGCTGGAAGAATGGTTTTTTAAGCTCTCGAACATACTTACGCAGCGTGAAGGGCTTCCCATTTCAAAATCTCCTTCCAAGCTTGCTCATTATTCTGGTTGTGAATCCTAATGATATTATACATGTCTTTCTGACTAATATCCTCATCCTTCCATTTCCACCTAGGAAAGAACATTTGGTAAAACTTGACAAAGATTACTGAGAATGCCATGTATTCATTTCACTGTGTCACCAAAAATCCGGTTTATCCAAATATCAAGGATCCCTCGATTTTTCAAGTGACACTTTTTCAATTAGTATCACAAATTCCCCTTTTCTATGTATTTTATGTAGCAGTGGTGCTTAAAAAAACTTACTGGCTGTGATGGGTTAGTTTTATGTGTCAGCTTGATTGGGCCATGGAGTACCCAGATAGTTGGTCAAACATTATTCTAGATGAGATTAACATTTAAATGGGCAGAGAAGGCCCAGCTCTAAAAGCTGAAACAAAACAAAAAGAACAAAAAGGCGGAGCTTCTGCAAGAGGGAACTCCTTCTGCCTGCCTGCCTTCCAACAGGGACATTGGTTTCTCTTCTTGCCTTTGGACCTGAACTGAAATATAGACTCTCCTGGGTCTCCAGCCTGCCGAGCTGATTGTGGAACTTCTCCACCTTCATAACTATGAGTCAGTTCCTTACCATAAATCTCTCTATACATATAGTAAGATATATATATATATCTTATTAGTTCTGTTTCTCTGGAGAATCCTAATACATTGCATTTATATTCTGGTTAAGTCTGAAAAATCAGTTGGTTAGTATAAAAATTTACTGTACACCTGGGGGATAAAACCTCTAACATTTAATTCTTAGATTAGATTCATCTAAAAATTAAATGTTAAAAAGGGTAGATTCACAAGCAAATTTATAGCCTCAGGAATATGCTCACTCACTCACCCTTTCCTTAACATCGCATTCCAGAACATCTGTTCAGAAGGATAAACCCACTTTTTATCTGAATCTGCCCTCGGAATAGACGATTCCTCTCTCACAGTAGATAGTGGAAACGGCTGGTCAGGGGCTGGTGTTTGATTAGGAGGTGGCATCTATGTAAAATAAGTGGGTTTAAAAAAAAAAAAAAGGTTGGAAATACAAAGTAGAAACAAGCAACATAATTACTTCCTGGCAAGCAAGGCATCACATACACAGCCCAGTTTCCTTATTAAACCAGCGACATCAGTTTCAGGCCTCTCAGTTGTGAAGAGTCAGAGCGCAGAAAATCTTTTCCTTGTTGACTTCACATAAATGGTAAATACATGCTACAGTCAAACATTTGGTCTCTTTCTGAAGGATTAGAAAGGAAAAACTAATACCATGATGGGCAGGCACTGCTACAAATTTCTGGAAAAGATGGGGCGATAGATGTGTATGTGTATTGATATGTATACAAGACAGAATACCACCACTTTCTCGATGGCATTCTGTCACTGGCGGTCACACGCGGCTGGCACCCAGTTGTGCCCTAAGAGGCACCCCAATCTTGCAGTGTGTCTATGATGTTTCTCCAAACCAGCAACACCTTTCCAAATTCTAGCCGTGCTCCTAATAGATCTCCTGCCCACCAAATACTCTACCTCCAAAGCAACATCCTCTGGTGTGGCTGATTCCAGGTAAGTCTGCTCTGGCGCTTGGGGACAGCCCATGGCTTTCCCAGGCACGCTCTGAAACTACACTTAGTGACAGAGTCTAGATTTTTCACTATGGATGGAAAATCAGACTTCTCCGTTTTAAAAGGACAGAAGGATCAATCCTAGCAGCCTGTAGTTAGGGAGCCTGTAAGAGCATCCCTACATTAAAAACTTCCAGGCGAGGGGCTGGTCGAGGATTACCAGGTTAGAAGGATCCAGGTTCTCCTTGTTCCCAGCCTTGGCGCCGGTGATGGGACACTGCACGTACTCATAAGCGCGCTCCTGGTGTGCAGGCACAGAGCTTGTTTTGCTCCCACAGGTTGAGTCCGATGGCTCGGCATTCACTGGACAGCCTGAAGGAGACGAAGGGTGAAAACACCGTCACCACAAAGGCAGGACATCTGGCTCTCAATCTGGGCCCTGAAAAGTCAAATGTCTGACCAGGGATCACCGGCACAGCCAAAGTCAGGATTCTACTGGTCACAGCTACCAAGAGCTAAGCCGGCCGACAATCTAACATCCTACAGACCAGGAAGAGGCTCCATAAATTAACCTTCCCCTCGGAAGAGAAATGGGTACCCATTCTCCTATTGTGTTACTCCCCCAAGAAAAATAAAGCCCCAGAGTCTCAGCATTGGCAAGAGTAGGTACTGTCCACAGCAGGGTGTTAGGAAACAGAGCAGGGAATTGCTATGAGCTGTTACAGAGGTACCTCTGGGGGCAGGGCCCCCTGTGAAATGGGTCTCCCCGACTTTTCTATTCCCCAGTTCCAGACAAGACCCAACTCCCACCAGGGCACAGGAGGCCAGGCTTTCATTATGGACGTCTTCTCTCAGGGACTGGGGACAGGAGATAAAAATGAGCAGAGGAGCCATCCAAAAGGGTCGTGGAGAAGATTCAGGATGCTGCTGTGCTTGTGTCCTGCTCTAGGACGAAAACTAGACCACTTGGCCGAGGCGCGATTCACTGTCAGGGGATAGCAAGTTCATCAAGCAAAGGCACCCACTAAAGAAAACGTCCCCCAGTCCACGTGGGATCCAGATGCCACTTCGGGAACAGCAGCAGGCGGGGGAGTCAATGCCCAAGGATCCCGGGTGCTGTTGGAAACAAGTGTGCGGGCCAGGAAGGCGGTATAGACACAGGAGGCGGGCAGGCAAGGGGAGAGCTATGGCCCAGGAAGACACAGCTGGTGGAAAGGAACCCTTATCTTAGGCAGCAGCAGTGAACACCAAGGAGACACTGAACTCTGGGCGCCCTACACGCAAAAGGTCCTCTGCGAGGACCCTGCAGAGCTATCTACTGAGGGGTGGAGGGAGACTTGTTCCACCCCTCTCCTCGCCAGTCTCTTCTGGCGCACTGGTCCCAACTGGGGTTGGAAAGAAAATCCTGTTTACGTTTTTCATATCAGAGAACCAGTAGCCCCTTCAGTCTCCTCCAGACACCCATCTTCTTTCCTAATGCAAATTCATCTGACAGCTCTCCTAGGAACACAGCAAATGAAATCAGACCCTAGACAGGACTGTGTGGCTTTCTGGGGATGCTCAGAACAGACACACACCTGCTGCTTCCAAGTCTGCCTCCATTCTGCCTGTAAGGAGAAACCCTAGAGCTCTGGACTGGTCCTTATTCAAGGCCCCAGAATTTTCGCTGGCTTTGCCACTTACTAGCTGTGTGACTTGTAAGTTTCCTTAACTACGAAACAAGGGGTTTGGGGGGGGGGACGTACCATGCAGGATTTTGAGGATGAGAATGTAAACTCCACTAGGCAAAGGATTTTTGTCTGTTTTAGACACTGCTGTTCTCTCAGTGGGAAAAAAAAAAAAAAACCACTTAGTGCTTGGCACAGGGTGGGCAGGGAGCAAATTCTTGTGGGCCGATCGAAGGAATGAACAGCTATAACACAGGAAGCGTCAGCACTAGGTAAGCATGCTAACTGCTTCCTGCCCTCATGTCTGGAAACAAGAAGTCACACATCTGGTGGATTCAGGACATACTTTTACAAAGACAATCAAAAGCGGCAGGTGGACCAATGAAAAAGGAAAGCATTTCAAGTCTCACTTTTGCACTAAAAAAATGAACAGCAAGTCCATCAGACAATGACTTATTTTTTACACAGAGAGTAATCCACCAGAGGGAGGAGTAAAGCTGTCTGGATAAAGAAAGACAACGTGATCTAGACCAAAGCTGCTCAGCCTGGGCACTCTCGACATCCGGGGCCAGGTGACTGTCTGTTGCAGGGTCTGCACTGTATATTGTAAGATATTTAGCAGCACTCCTGTCTTCTCATTAGATGCATCCTCCCCTCTGAGTTACAACGTGCAGAAAGGCCTCCAGGCATTGCCAAGTGTCCTCTGGGCTGATGGGGGGCTTGCCTCCCCAGCTTAAAAACCCACTAAAGTAGACAATAGCAAATTGCTGGAGTGGGGGCTGATGTATGGAGCAATCCCTCCTCGCTTATGCACGATCTCAGTCATGACCATAACCCTGGGCAATACTATATCCTCAGCTTACAGGTGATGATGGGTTGAGACTTGAGAAGTCATTTGTCTACAGTCACATACCCTGTAAGTAACAACAGAAGGACCAAACCCAGGTCACCCCACTCCCAGGCCTTAGGAGCCTCACCAGCATGCTATACCGCCTCCTCAGAGTTCTTTTTGAGAATTCTCTTTTTATCTTCTAGATAAATGGTCCATTACCTTTCACTTTCCCTTCATGCATTGGGCATCCAGACGTTGGGGCTGCTGTCTGATGATCTGAAGCAGCAGGGGTAGAGGTCTGAACCGAAGCAGCAGGGGTGGATGCAGACAAGCCCATGGTGGGACTCGCAGTGTTGAATCCAAGCGATTCTAAATTCACACGGGCCAAACCAGAGATGAGTGCTTGATGCCTGGGTTCCCCCTACTCTCTTAGTATTCTTAATCTGGCCAACCCTTGTTTTTCCTTCTTGTCACCTTTATAGAAATGTACTGGGCAGGGGCTCCACTTCGCCCTCCACTTTGATGAGGGACAGCTTTAAGAGATCACCCCCTTTGGGACATACTAGTGTGAAATCTACACCTTTGGGGGGACGTTTCTAAGGGTGTGTGGACTTGGCGGGTGAAGTGAGGCGGTCCCTGAGAAACCATGTCATAGCGTGGGGGCTGTAGGCCCGGGGTTGGAGGAAAGAGGGTCCCGAGGTGGTGATCCGATGAGAGAGGAAGCCCACCGAGTCCAGACTAGACCCGCGGCACTAGGGGTAGGCAAGGGGCTGGGGGGCTGGGACGAGTATGGCGCAGAAAAGAGACGCGAAGAAGGAAGGAAAGGTCAGCGGAGGGCACAGCGCGGCCGCAGTCTTCCTCGCACGGTCCCCGCGTGTGGCACCGTCGAGTCCCGGGATCCCAGACACCGCCCCCGGCCTCTGCTTCAGCCAGCCTGCCCCTCCGCACCTGACTCCTGTACCCGGCTACCGGTCCCGCCTCTAACCGCCAACTCCGGCGCGGAGTGGCAGCAAACCTCCGCCACCACCTTCCCCTCCCCTCGTTCGGTCACCGCTGTTGCCCGGGTCACCGCCGGCTCTCGTTCACGCCGCTACTTCCTCTTCCGAAGGCAGGACTTCCGGGCGCGTGGGAGGCGGGCGCACCGGCAGAAGGGGGAGGGTTTCCGTCCATCACGATGGAGTAGGCCCCGCCCCTCCTGTCCTCCTCGGCCAATAAAGGTAAAGCCCTTCTCTGGCCCCGCCCCTCCTGGCGGAGCCGACAGAGCCCTCTCGGCTTGAACAGATACTTTCCGTAGGGCGAGGCGCTTTAAGCTGCGGAGGCGTTGCATTGGAAGAGTTTTAAAATTTCTACCTTTTAAGTTGTATCCCGTCAGTTTTAATTATAGTAATGACTCAAGAAACATCAGTAGGTATGCAGAGCTGTGGCCGAATCTGGAGGTCCAGAAATGAACAAAAGTTCTCGGCTCCGCAGGTCTTCTTAACAGGTTGTGTGGATTTCAGTTCAGTTCAGTCGCTCAGTCGTTTCCGACTCTTTGCGACCCAATGGACTGCAGCACGCCAGGCCTCCCTGTCCATCACCAACTCGCAGAGTTTACCCAAACTCATGTCCATTGAGTCGGTGATGCCATCCAACCATCTGTGTGGATTTGAAGGTCTGTATTTTCGCTTGCCTCTAACAGAAAGTATTTTTTACCATCAGGAAGGCAGGCGACAAATCCTGGTAGTGTTAGCTATATGTGGCACTGATAGCAATTACAGAGAAATTATGTTACATATGATTGTTATTTCTGTCTCAAAATACTACTATTCATTACTACTTTAAAATTAAAGTAAGTTTATCTTGTTATTTAAAATGTAAATAAAAAGCATATGTCTTTCTGTATCCCCTTAGTGCATCTCTGAAGTCTCTTTCCGGGAATTGCCCCGTGCCTAAGAGAACCGCTTCAGGCAAAATCATATTCCCTCTCTGGGGATAGGCTGCAGCGCACCTAAGCCCAGGCCCCTAGCCTCAAGGGGGACAACTCAGAAGGCCATCGCAGCTTCAGAGCTGCTCTTAGGATGAGCTGAGGCTCCCACTCTGACTGCATCACAGTTCGATTTTTCCCTTTGCCTTGACTTTCCATCACTCTCAAAGTTGTTCATGAGGACGTTTGTATGCACAAATCTTGTGGAATCTCAGCCTTTTTAATAAGCGTAATTTTACTTAGATTTGATGACAGAAAATGACTACTATTAAAAAGATAGTTTATTATACTCACAGATCCCAAGAGTCAGAGTACATATCACACCATGAGGTGCCACACATGGGGGCACTGGGGTTGACCACTAGGCAGGGATGGAGAAGGGAACTGTGGGCATGAGCCTTTATTACGGTTTCCATAGGAAAGAGGGCTTCCAGGGTGGCACAGTGGTAAAGAATCCACCTGCTAGTGCAGGAAATGCAAGAGATACAGTTTCAATCCCTAGGTGGGGAAGATCCCCTGGAGGAGGAAACAGCAATCAGCTCCAGTATTCTTGCCTGGGAAATCACAGGGACAGAGTAGCCAGCAAGCTGGGCAAGCAGGTTGAGGATTGGCAGACTTGAATAATTTCAGCAGACTCTGGAGCATAGGAGCTATCCCCAGTTGTTTGGTACCTGGCCCAGGGGTGATGAGGGCAGGTAGATAGTGGCCCAGAATATGAGATCCCAGTAAGGGAGGTGACTGGGGGCTGTGGGCTTAGATGCTCAAGTCAGGGAACTGACCAGCCTCTAGCCAGAGCCTCAAAACTGGATCAAGACATCATTTTAAAAAACTATATTACTTTGGTGTGTATTTCCTGGGCAACCTATCCTTTAACCTACACAATCTGTTTTTTTTTAATATATTGATAACTAATAACTATATTTCAATATACAGTCGACCTTTGAATAACATGGGCTTGAACTGCACATGTCCATTTACATGTGGGTTTTTTTCTTTCCAATAAATACTAGAATCTGGGAGTGGTTGAATCATGGATATGGAAGGCTGACTGTGGGACTTAAGTTTCTTTGGGTTTGGGGATCTGTGGTGGGTTCTGGAACCACACCCCCATGGATACTGAGGAGCGACTGTAATTGGCTTCTTTTGTAATTTGTTTTATACACGTAAAAATACTGTTTTGAGAAGATAACACACTTCACCAGATTCCAAAGGGGCACGTTTCACAAAGAGGGCAAGAAACTTTGGTAATTGAAGAGATGGGCATGCAGACAAATAACCATATTTGCATCTCAGTATATGGATGTGCAGATTATTCCTGGCCTTTTGGAAAAAGTGACTATTGTGAGGTTGATGTGCAGGAAGTGGATAGAAAGGAAGGAATAAGTAGAAGAATGCATTATAGAGAAGGAGCTACTAATACTAATGCTGGGAGTTACAGGAAAAGCAGTAGGTGGGTGAGAAGACTGTGGCAGGACACCTTCGGCCTCAGTTTCCACTTTCTGAATTGTTTCTTCTTGTTTGTCCCTCCACATTCTAAGTAACATGCTAACACAAACGTGCACACACATACACGTGCATCCATCCCCTCTACCAATAGTTATAAACCATTTTGGATAAATCATGTTTAGTATTTACATTCAGTTCAGTTCAGTCGCTCAGTCGTGTCTGACTTTGTGACCCCATGGACTGCAGCAGGCCAGGCTTCCCTGTCCATCACCAACTCCCAGAGCTTGCTCAAACTCATGTCCATCAAGTCAGTGATGCCATCCAACCATCTCATCCTCTATTGTTCCCTTCTCCTCCTGCCTTCAATCTTTCCCAGCATCAGGGTCTTTTCCTATAAGTCAGCTCTTTGCATCAGGTGACCAAAATATTGGAGCCTCAGCTTCAGCATCAGTCCTTCCAATGAATATTCAGGACTGATTTCCTTTAGGACTTTAGTATCTACATTATTATGACTATAAAAATATTTGTAATGACTGCTGGTGACAGTTTTTCTTGTACAAAATTTCCATTAGAATTTAATCCTTATTTTTCCTTTTTCCCCTTTGTCTAGTTTTAAATGATTACCTGTCAGCATTCAAATATATCAACTACTCTATATGTGGCTCAGACAGTAAAACGTCTGCCTACAATGCGGGAGACCGGGGTTGGATCCCTGGATTAGGAAGATCCCCTGGAGAAGGAAATGGCAACCTACTCCAGTACTGTTGCCTGGAAAATCCTATGGATGGAGGATCCTGGTAGGCTACAGTCCATGGGGTCGCAAAGAGTCGGACATGACTGAACGACTTCGCTTTCGCTCTATATGTACGCTCAGTCGTGTCCGACTCTTTGTGACTCTGTGGACTGTTGCCTGCCAGGCTTCTCTGTCCATGGAATTTTCCAGGCAAGAATACTGAAGTGGATTGCCATTTATTTCTCCAAGTAACTACTGTATATGTTTTCTTTCCCCCACCCCCTTGAGTCTTCACTCTTGGATAAACACCTCACCTCTGCCACTGCCCAGTTCTAGACTGTTTGAAATGACTTCTGCCTGTTGTCTTCCTGGACCTTGCTGTCAACCTTTTCCTGTCTTGATTTGGATCTCTGGTTCTTGGATGCTGTGTATTTTTCTTTGCATTGTTTTGGGAGCACATCAGGTTTTAAGGTCTTGGAAATCCAAAATGTCTGTGTTTTACCCTCCCACTTGACTGGTAGCTTGGATATATAATTCTAGGCTTAGAAACATTTCATTCCAAATTGTTAAGTAATTGTGTCATTATCTTCTAGTTTCCATTGTTGATATTGAGAAATCAGATGTCATTTCTTTCTTTTTTTTTTTTTTTTTTTTTTTTTTTGTTTTCTTCCTCGATATTTTTAGGATCTTCTCTTCTTTATAGTGGTCTGAAAAGATGTGCTCTTTGCTTTCACTGGCTTTGCACTTGATGGGCCCATTCATTCTGAATACTCATATCTTTCATGTTAGAGATCTTGTTACCGAAAGGAGTTTATGGTGGCTCTGGCTGCTTGCCACTCAAAAGCCAATAAACAGGCCAGATTGGTGGAAAGGAAAGGTTGCTTTATTTTAGATGCCTGCAACTGAGGGGGAGGGTGGGGGACATCTGTCCAAAGGTTGATTCCCTCTGTCTATAAAAGTTGAGAGCTTTCATAGACAGATTTGGTGGGGGGCGGGGGTTACGTGCAGAGACAGCATAGTCATCTCTAACAGCCATCTTCAAATTGATCATCAGTGGTCTGACCAGCATCATCTTGATTGTTTTAAGTACAGTTAATCTTCTGTCCCAGGGTCCACTTGTTCCCATTTCTTTGTGGTCAGTTCTCAGAATTGTTTTGGTATCTATAAGACAGCTCACAGAATATGGCTCAGAATATTATCTATAGCCCTTGAGAAAGAACCAAAGGTCCTTGACTATGCTTAATGACTACATTATTATTATTTAGTCTCCTTTGACTGTTTTCCTTTGTTTCAGCATTTCTCAATTATCTGACTAAACTTATTCTTTGACTAAAGTTTTCCACAGGCAAAAGGAAGGCAGAGGATATGGTAGGGGAGCAAGGACCATAGGGTCCTGTTCTGTTTCAGTATTTTCTTATGTTATTAATTTTCTTAGTAATTTGCTCCCCTCATCTTTCTTCATTCTCTCTTTTAAGGAACTTCTATTACTCATATGTTAGATTCCTAGACTGGCAGTATAATTTTCTTATATTTTCTCTCATTTTCTATCACTTTTCCATTTTGCTTTATTTTTAGGAGGTTTTAAAAAAAATTCCCAGCCATTTTATTAGGTTTATTTCTGCTCACATATGAAATTTCCAAGGCGTGTATTTATTTGTGTGTATGTGTGTATATGCATGTGTGCATTTGTGTCCTTTTGTGTGTGTGTGTGTGTGTGTCTGTGTGCATGCACATACTCAGGCAGTGTAAACAGGTTTGCCAATCCATGGTAATGTGAAATGAACTGCTACTGTCAGACCCAGGGTTTAGCAAAGAGGAAAAGCTGAATCTCTTTTAGAGTTACAAACAAAATTTATGACTGGTCCTAGTAAAATGAGTCTCCTTTCCAGACCTGCAGTTACTTCTGTTTACAAAGTGTTACTTTGTTCTCAGAGCTCTCACAATTCCTCATCTCTTGCACAATTCTTCTTTCTTTCCCATACTTCCATTTCTCCTATAATTCCCTATCTCTTCCACAATTATTCATTCTCTCTCACAATTCTTTTCTCTCATAATATTCTGATCTCTTTCACAATTTCCCCCATACCCACTTTCCCTCCCCCCACAGTTTTGTTTATCCCACAGGTCCCTGTGTCTCCCACATCTCTGTGTTCTTTCCCAGAATTCCCTATGCTTTCCACAATTCTTTATTCTTTCCTGAATTACCCTCTCTCACAATTCTATTTTCCCCCCACGATTCTCTGCTTCTCCCATAATTCCATCTTTCCCATTACTTTTGTGATGGAGGGGTTGGTTTTTTAATTGAGATAAAGTTGGTGTATGTTGTGCTAGTTTCAGGTGTACAACATAATGATTTGATATATGTACATACAGGGAAATGATCACCACAGTAAGTCCAGTCAACATCCATCACACACTTAGATACAAAATGTTTTCTTGTGATGAAAACTTTTAAGATCTACTCAATTAGCAATTTTCAGATATATAATGCAGTACTATTAACTGTAGTTGTCATGCTATATATTATATCCTGAGAACTTTTTTATAACCAGAAGTTTGTATCATTTCACCATTGCACCTATTTTACCCTGCCCCCAACCCTTAGCCTCTGGCACCACCTATTTCTTCTCTGTATCTATGAGTCTTTTTTTTAAAGATTCTACATGGTATTTATCTTTCTCTTTCTGACTTATTTCACTTACCATAATGCTCTCAAAGTCTTTCCATGTTGTCTCAAATGGCAGGATTTCATTCTTTTTCTGGAGGAATAATAATCATTGTATACAAATACCACATCTTCTTTATCCATTCATCCATTGATGGGCACTTAGTCTGCTTCCATGTCTTGGCTATTGTAAATGATGTTTTAATGAACATGTGGGTGTATATATCTTTGCAAATTAGTGTTTTCATTTCCTTTGGCTAAATAACCAGAAATGGAATTGCTGGATCATATGGTAGTTCTATTTTTTTTTATTTTTTGAGTAACCTTCATGCTTTTTCTCTGTAGTGTCTGCATCAATTTACATTTCCACCAGCAATGCACAAGAGTTTCCTTTTCTCCACATCCTCATTCTTTTTTCTTGTCTTTTTGATAGTAGTCATTCTGACAGGTGTGATGTGATATCTCATCTGGATTTATTTGCCTTTACCTGAGGATTAGTGATTTTGAGTGCATTTTATATACCTGTTGGCTATCTATATATCTTCTTTGGGAAAATATCTATTCAGTTTTTCTTCCCATTTTTTAGTTGGGTTGTCTTTTTTGCCATTGAATTGTATGAGTTTATATATATATGTATATATGTATGTATATGGCATTGATACCTTATCAGATCTATGATTTATAATTTTTTCTCCCATTTGGTATGTTTCCTTTTTATTTTGTTGATGATTTTATTTGCTCTGCAAAAGCTTTTTAGTTTGATAGAGTCCCACTTGTTTATTTTTACTTTTGTTGCCAAATCACCTCCAAGACCAACGTCAAGGAGTTTACTGCTTTGTAAACTTGTGGGTGTTTTCTAGTAGGAGTTTTCTGGTTTCAGGCCTTACATTCAAGTTGTTAATCTATTTTGAGTTAATATTTGCATGTAGTGTATGATAGCAGTCCAGTTTCATTCTTTTTGCATGTGGCTGTGCACTTGTCCAACACCATTTATTGAAGAGACTGTTCTTTCCTCACTGTATATTCCTGGTTCCTGCTGTAACTTATTTGTCCATATATTCATGGATTTATTTCTGGACTCCCTATTCTGTTCCATTGATCTATGTGTCTCTTTTTATGCCAGTACCATACCATATTTTGATTACTGTAGCTTTCAAATCAGCCTTTGTAGTGCCTCCAGCTTTGTTCTTGTTTTTCAAGACTACTTTGGCTGTTTGGGAGTCTTTTGTGATTCCATACAAATTTTAGGATTCTTTGTTCTTTGGTTCTGTGAAAAAAAATGCATTGGAATTTGAATAGGGATTGCATTGAATGTGTAGATTGTTTCATGTTTCTATGATCATTTTAACAATATTAATCATTCCAGTCAATGAACACAGAATATTCTTCCATTTACTTGTGTTTTCTTTGATTTCTTTGATAAATATCTTATACTTTTCAGTGTTCAGATCTTTCAACTTCCTGGTGAATTCATTCCTAGGTATTTTTTTCCTCTATGTTGCAATTATAAATGAGAATGTCATAGTTCACTTGACTCTCAAAATTCTGTTCTTTCCCATACTTCCAAGTGTCTCCTCAAATTCTATGTTCTTTCCCATAGTTCTGCTTACTCTCAAAATTTTGTGTTTTTCCCACAGTTCTATGTGTATCTCACAATTCTTTATTCACTCCCACAATTCTGTTCTTCCCCAAAGTACTGCTTGACTCCCAGATTTCTGTATTCTTTCCCACAGTTCCACTTAACTCACAAAATTCTGTTCTTTCCCACAGTTCAAGATGTCTACTGCAATACTCTATTCTTTCACACAATTCTATGTTCTTCCCCAAAGTTTCATGTGACTCCAAGAATTCTATTTTTCCATATTTCCAAGTGTTTCTCAAAATTCGATGTTCTTTCCCATAGTTTCACTTGACTCCTACAATTCTGTTCTTTCCCACAGTTCCATGTGTGATGCATATGTCTATGTTCTACCCAAAGTTCTTCTTGATGCCTACAATTCTATTTTCTTTCCCATAGTTCAGCTGGACTCCCACAATTTCCATGTTCTTTCCCATAATTCCATGTGTTTTTCAAAATTCGATAGTCTTTCCTATAGTTCTGCTTGACTCCCAGAGTTGTCTATTTTTTCCTATAGTTCCCTGTGTCTCTCAAAATTCTGTGCTCTTCCATATAGTTCCACTTAACTCCAAGAATTCTCTTTTCTTTCCCATAATTCTATGTATCTCTCAAAATTCTGTGTTCCTTTCCATACTTCCATGTATCTCCCACCATTCTCTGTTCTTTCTCATTGTTCCATGTCTCTCAAAATCTGATATTCTTTCCCATAGATCTGCTTAACTCCCAGAATTCTGTTCTTTCCCCATATCCATGTGTGTAAAAAATTCCATGTGGCCAAGGAGAAAACAGGGGTGTGGCAGGAGGACTGTGACCCAGATAAGGCATGTAAGGCCACGCAGCAAGGAGGGTCACGGTCATGTGGGGGTGGGGAATGGGCATGGAAACATGCAAGGGTGTGGTGGAAGTGGCAGGAAGACTCCATCAGGGAAAAAGTGGGAAAATTCATGGTTATGATGGAGTGCAGGTGACCTGGGAGGGCATAGCTAGGAGGGAAGGACAAGGGGTCAATTTCTTGTCTCTCATACAATACTTTATTGCAGTACGTGACAAAAATATTTTGTAATTATGTATTTTAAAGTATATTTATTTTACCTACCTATGGTTATGTGCACCTGTGGCTGATTCATGTCAATGTATGGCAAAAACCACCACAATATTGTAATTAGCGTTCAATTAAAATAAACAAATTAATTTTTTAAAAAAGAAATTAGAAAATATATTTTAAGGTTTCTATTCCTTATATTAGTGCTACTCAAAATGTGTCACCCCAATGGATCTGGTTCACACACTGTTACCAGTCTGCCATGAGATGAGGAGCTTGAACTGGAGGAAAAGTAAGGCATTGCTTCCTTCATCAGGAACCTCTTGCTATGAAAAATACATCATATCCACTAAAATTGTGCTTAGTGACAGCAGATTTAAATTCTAGTACAAACTTCGTATCTCACCTTGGACCTGGAACTAGCAATTCCTGCCTGGCATTTGAATGGCTAGCACTGTCCTATTACTTGCAGCCTAGATACTGGTTTATAAATGAGCAGTCACTGAAGCAGCCAGTAAGCAGGCACTGAAAGGGTGAAAGAGTCAATGAATCTTGAACAACATCACTTATTCAACAGTGTATAGAGCATCTGTGATGCTTTGTGATGTATGCACATCTGTGATATGCCAGGTCTTGTGCTAAGTGCTGAGAATACAAAGGTGAACACAGTGGACAAAGTCCTGACTCTTACGGAATTTACCTTCTAAGTAAACAAATCGATCAACCAGCCAATGAACGATCCAATACGTGAACAGATGATTTCAAAGTGTGAGAGATACCATGAAGAAAATGAAACAGGTGGCGCTAGTGGTAAAGAATCCGCTTGCCAATACAGGAGACATAAGAGACACAGGTTTGCTAAATAAATAAATTTAAAAAAAAAAAAAAAGAGACACAGGTTTGATCCCTGGGTCAGAAAGATCCCCTGGAGGAAGGCATGGCAACCCATTCCAGTATTCTTGCCTGGAGAATCCCATGGACAGAGGAGCCTGGCGGGCTACAATCCATGGGGTCCCAAAGAGTCAGACATGACTAAAGTGATTTAGCACAGCACACAGTATGATGGGAATTGAAGGGTGACACTGCTACTCAAAGTGTTGTGGTCCATGAAGCAGCAGATTTGCATCTCCTGGGAGCTTGTTAGAAATGTAGAATCACAGCTTCAATAGCATCCCTCCACTGCTGAGTCCAAGTCTGCATTGTAGCAGGCTCCCCAGGAGATCGGCGTGCACAGGACAGATGGAGATCCTGAATACAACTTCAGCTATGGGCGTCAGGAAGACCTCTCTCTAAGTGGTTGGGGCGGGGAGGGGCATTTTAGCTGAGACCTGAATGATGAGAAGGACCTAGCCGTGTAAAGATGAGGACAAAGAGTGGTCCAGACGGTGGTGATGGCACAGGAGAGGTCCTGTGATTGGAATGACCCAGGAAAGGCCAGTGGGGCCTGCATGGGGTGAGTGAGGGCAGAAGGTAGGAGAGGATATGGGGGCTGGATTTCACAGGACACAGCAGCAGGGGGCGGGGGGTGGTGTATTTTCTTCTAAGTGAGATGTGAAGCCAGAGGAGGGTTTTACAAAGAATTACTCACCTGACAACAGGGGGAAGTTTGCTTTTCTCAACTTCACTCTTCACCGCTCTGCATTAAGGTCCGGGACCATCCCTTGGCAGCACTGCCCATGACCTTCATGGTCTTTGCTGAGGCCTGAATACACGAGGGCAAGTTGCTAAGACAGAGCTGGGGAGCATCCTTGTAGCACAGGGCTGCAGAGGTCTGCCCGGATTCACTGGGACTCACCACGTCTGTGCTCAGTGGGACCATGTCCACGTCATGTCCTTCTCAGGGGCCAGGGCTGCCTCGCACTCTCTGAGATCAATGCCCCTTTTCATCAAAGGAATTTGTTGCCAGTAAAATTCAATTACTGGAGGTTATGATCCTGCTTAATATTTTTAATACTATTGTAATAACTTCAGAGACTATATTATCGCTAATAAGTTCCAGGCCTCATGCGTGCGTGTGTGTGTGTGTGTGTTTTATTTAGTTTTTATGAGACCAGGGTCTCTTAACATAAACCTCTAAAAAGTGAATTAATTCCCTGATTATAGATAACCACCTTTTATTGTGGGCCACTCCCGACTTCTCTGAACTCTACTTCCATGTGTCCCGAGGTACACAGGGCGTCACTGTTTGAAAAAGTTTCTGTCATTTATAGCGGAACTTATTTAAGACTGAACTCTCCTTGATACCTGCCTGGGAGGGCATTGACAGGCCTGCCATGGGACCAGTTAAAAAAAACTGCAGGTTGTCCTCTGATGAGTGCTGACGGGGAGATGCCCAGCCTTTTACTGTGTTCGGGACTCCATCATGTATGAGGTTTGATAGGAGGCAGGCCCTTGCTTCCATCTACAGCAGTGCTTCTCCAGCAGAGAGGAGTTCTGGTGCCCAACTGGTGCCCTATCCAGTTGGCGATGTCTGGAGCCGTTTTTGGTTGTCACACTAGAGGTAGCGATTTGAGAGAGTCAATTCCTAGGCAGATTGATAACGAGTCTGGGGGTCCCCAAGGAGAGAGGTCTGGGGTTCTTGAGGAGGAGATACGGGTCTGGAATTCTCAAGGAGGAGGAAAGGACAAATTTCCCGCCCGCCCCCCACATTCCTTAGTCTTAGTAACATAAAACGTTTTTTTCTTTAAGCCTCAAACTGATAAACAACTCAATAAACAATAAACACAATAACAACATAAACAACACAGAACACAATAAACAACTCAGTTTAAACTCTGTATTGGGGATTATATAACAACAATGTATCCTGCTTGAGGACAGTTTCCCCTTCCTGAAAACCTTCTGGCTAATCCTGGTATTTTAGACTGTATATTATGGGAGTGGGTCTAGTAGGATCTTTCTGTTGTTAAATTCAAATCCTGTTATCCTAAAATGTAAATTGTGGGAGTGGGTCTGGTAAAATTTTTACAACCTTGAGACATTCTTTTGATTAATTGTGATAACCAATTAAAAAAAAATGTAACTCCCTCACTAACACCAGCAAGGGGGGGCATTCTCCATCCCTCTTCTAATGTCTATGTCAGAAGCGTTCTCTCTCCCTTTTCTTACTTCAATAAAACTCTGCTACACAAAAGCTCTTGAGTGATCAAGCCTGGTCTCTGGTCCCGAAGTTAAATCTTCTTCTTGGGAGATCATGAATCCAACACCGTTCACTGTAGGCTTCTGGCATCTAGTGGAGCGAGGCCAGGGATGCTGCTAAATATCTTAAAATGTCCAGGACAGCTCTCACAGCAAGGAATTATCCAGCCCCGTGGCAATAATGCCAAGGTTAAGAAACTTTGTTCTTGACAAACCAAAGGCCAGAAACTTGCTGTCCTTGATACCTGGCAGCTAGAGCAGGGGCTCCTATCTCCTCAACTTGGGTAGTATACAATATAGATATACATGTACTTGTGCATGTATGTGTGTGTGTGTACACTCAGTACTGTAACTGCATTGGGACAATTTAACTGAATTCCTCTTCTTTCTACCCCAGTCATTCTTTTTTGATTAAAAATGTTTTAAATTTAACTTTTTAATTAAAAATTAAGTACAGTAGATTTACAATGTTGTGTTAGTTTCAGGTGTATAGTAAAGTGATTCAGATATATATATTTATATATAGTTTCCCAGAATCTTTTCCGTTATAGGTTATTATAAGGTATTGAGTATAGTTCCCAGTGCTATACAGAATATCCTTGTTGGTTATCTATTTTCACTCCAATTATTCTTAAGCTGAAATGGTGGGAAAAGCTAGTGTTTAGTGACAAACTTATTATTATTATGTTATTATGATTAAATTATTAGGCCAGTTGTTGTCACATCACAAGTGTGCCATTACTGGTGAGCAGATTTAACACGGTGGACTGGAAGTAATGGAGTAACACTGGTCGTGACGGGTGACATGCACATTGCTCTGGAGAAGAGCTTATGTGAGTTACCACCCGCCTAGGCAGGAAACCTCAGGATAGTCTTGCTTTGATGAGTGGGAGATTTCATCCTTTCTTCCCTGTGGAAATAATTGGTAATGGATCTAGTTTACTAATAATTGCATGTATGTGTGTGCTTAGTCGCTCAGTCGTGTCCAACTCTTTGTGACCCCATGGACTGTAGCCCTTTAGGCTCCTCTGTCTATGGGGTTTTCCAAGCAATTATACTGAAGTGGGTTGCCACTTCCTACTCCAGGAGATCTTCCTAATCTCAGAATCAAACCTGCATTTTGTGTGTCTCCTGCATTGACAGGTGGATTCTTTACCACTAGATAATAATTACCACAAAGAAAAATGGAGCAAGGATCAGTTCAGTTCAGTTCAGTTGCTCAGTCGTGTCCAACTCTTTGTGACCCCATGGACTGCAGCACACCAGGCTTCCCTGTCCATCACCAACTCCTGGAGCCTATTCAAATTTGTGTCCATTGAGTCAGTGATGCCATTCAACCATCTCATCCTCTGTCATCCCCTTCTCCTCCTGCCTTCAACTTTCCCAGCACCAGGGTCTCTTCCAATCAGTCCTTCGCATCAGGTGGCCAAAGTATTGGAGCTTCATCTTCAGCATCAGTCCTTCCAATGAATATTCAGGACTGGTTTCCTTTAGGATGGACTGGTTAGATCTCCTTGCTGTCCAGGAGACTCTCAAGAATCTTCTCCAACACCACAGTTCAAAAGCATCAATTCTTCAGCACTCAGCTTTCTTTATAGTCCAACTCTCACATCCATACATGACTGCTGGAAAAACCAAAGCTTTGACTAGACAGGCCTTTGTTGGCAAAGTAATGTCTCTGCTTTTGAATATGCTGTCTAAGTTGGCCATAACTTTTCTTCCAAGGAGCAAGCGTCTTTTAATTTCATGGCTGCAATCACCATCTACAGTGATTTTGAAGACCCCAGAATAAAAGTCTCTCACTGTTTTCATTGTTTCCTCATCTATTTGCCATGAAGTGATGGGACCAGATCTTAGTTTTCTGAATGTTGAGCTTTTAGCCAATTTTTTCACTCTCCTCTTTCACTTTCATCACGAGGCTTTTTAGTTCCTCTTCACTCTCTGCCATAAGGGTGGTGTCATCTGCATATCTGAGGTTATTGATATTTCTCCTGGCCATCTTGATTCCAACTTGTGCTTCTTCCAGCCCAGCATTTCTCATGATGTACTCTGCATATAAGTTAAATAAGCAGGGTGACAATATACACCCTTGATGTACTCCTTTTCCTATTTGGAACCAGTCTGTTGTTCCATGTCCAGTTCTAACTGTTGCTTCCTGACCTGCATACAGGTTTATTAGGAGGCAGGTCAGGTGGTCAGTATTCCCATCTCTTTAAGAATTTTCCACAGTTTGTTGTGATCCACATAGTCAAAGTCTTTGGCATAGCCAATAAAGCAGAAATAGATGTTTTTCTGGAACTCTCTTGCTTTTTCAATGATCCAGTGGATGTTGCCAATTTGATCTCTGGTTCCTCTGCCTTTTCTAAATCCAACTTGAACATCTGGAAGTTCATGGTTCATGTACTATTGACGCCTGACTTGGAGAATTTTGAGCATTACTTTACTAGAATGTTAGATGAGTGCAATTGTGCAGTAGTTTGAGCATTCTTTGGCATTGCCTTTCTTTGGGATTGGAATGAAAACTGACCTGTTCCAGTCCTGTGACCACTGTTGAGTTTTCCAAATTTGCTGGCATATTGAGTGCAGCACTTTCACAGCATCATCTTTTAGAATTTGAAATAGCTCAACTGGAATTCCATCACCTCCACTAGCTTTGTTGTAGTGATGCTTCCTAAGGCCCACTTGACTTCACATTCCAGGAGCAATAATAGGGTTATGCTAATGAAATTTCCTGCAGGTGTTAGATTTGCCATTCACTTCTAAAGTATAAACTATAGCCAAGGACCATGTAACATAATTTTTCTTTTGAAGGAAAACAACAATATGGTAGACTACGTCTGAAATTACCAATTTACTGTGTAAAGAGAAAGCTAGGGGTAAGAAGGTAAGATGAGAGGGAGTATCAGAAATGGCTGCTGATTTTGAGAAATATGTAGATTTCAGGGCAAGATGAGTTCAATGTTGGACACACTGCCGTTGTGATGACAATGGTTATGAGCAGTGAAATCCAAGAAGCAATTCAGAGTGTAGAACTGAAACTCAGGAAAGTAAGTGCTGGTTGCAAATAAAAAACTGTAAGTCATCTGGTGTGGTTGGCTGGTAAAACCACAAATGTGAATGGTGGTCGTCTCCAAGGCTTTTTTCTTTGCTATCATTCCGTATTTACTAAAGAGCCTTCAGACTAGCTGAGCTTCCCTACTGAGAAGGGCATGCTTGGCTCAACCGCCTAGACATATTCCTGCCTCTTCATCAGTTTTATTTGTTATTGTAAGTATTATGAATTAATAAATTGGAGAGAAGAAAAGTAAAAATGGAAGGAAAGTCAAGAAGGTAAGTTATAAGTGGCTATAAGAGAAGGAGGGGAAGGCTCTCTCAAGTGGTTTGGATTCACTGGAAAGTGGGGATAAAGAATTAAAGCCAGAGAAGACAAGTTGACAAACCATTCTTCTACCACCACCACATCAGACACAGTTTTCCAAGAAATATGCTTCAGGGGATATTAAAATTCATGTTTTATCTATTGAATCCTAGATACAGATGTTTGTGATATTATTTTATTGCATGGTCTCCTTATACAATAAAAACCAAAGATATGCAGGCTCTAAGTGCAGAGTTATTGGTATACATATTTGAAAGATAGAATATAGCAAAGATTTGGATTTTTCTCCTCTCACTCTCCTTCTCTCTCTCTGTCTGTCTCTCTGTCTTTTCTCTCCAGCGATGGCTATATAAGGCTTTATAGCCAAAGAAATATACTGTGAACTATAAGGGGCTTCCCATGTGGCATTAGTGGTAAAGAATCCACCTGCCAAAGCAGGAGACTCAAGAGACACGGTTTGAATCCCTGAGTCGGAAAGGTCCCCTGGAGTAGGAAATGGCAATCCACTGTAGTATTCTTGCCTGGGAAATCCCATGGACAAAGGAGCCTGTTAGGCAATAAATTGTCAACATAAATGCTAAAATATAATACTCTTGCTCCTCTTCTCTGGGGCCTCTCTACTAATTTGCTCAAGGTTCCTCTTCAGCTGCACTTTCCTTGATGTTACATCAGAAGCAGAGGCAGCCATGTTAGTAGGAAGCCTAATGTGTGAGGTTATCTGAGGAGTTCTCTTTTGCCCCAAATTAGGGTTCTCCAAAGAAACAGAACCAATAAGAGATATAACTAGCTATATCCTTAGAAATGTGAAGACTGCCAAATCTTAAATTTGCAGGGCAGGTCAGCAGGCTGGACACTCAGCAGAAGTTGACATTGCAGGCTTGAGTCCGAAATCAGCAAAGGAAATATTTCCTGAATTGCTACCACATGCTGGATATGGGGCCAGTCTTGGAGGCTATGGGATGGGTGGGACACATTCCCTGCCACCTCACCAGTACTCTAGGTGCTGAGACAGACACATCCTCAGGTGATTTTATTCATCGTGGTTACTTTATAAACTTACTGTGGGAGTATAAAGAAAATGTGTTTAGCCTGGTGGCTCAGACAGTAAAGCATCTGCCTATAATGCAGGAGACCCAGGTTCGATCCCTGGGTCAGGAAGATCCTTTGGAGAAGGAAATGGCAACCCAGTCCAGTACTCTTGCCTGGAAAATCCCATGGATGGAGGAGCATGGTAGGCTACCGTCCATGGGGTCACAAAGAGTTGGACATGACTGAGCAACTTCATTTTATGGCCTTTACTCTGGAGGAGATGACCTCTGAATTGTCTTTTTGAAAAACCATTTTGGCTGCTTTTAAGTAAGTGTAAAATTTAGTGGCATTGCTGCTGCTAAGTCGCTTCAGTCGTGTCTGATTCTGTGTGATCCCATAGACGGCAGCCCACCAGGCTCCCCCGTCCCTGGGATTCTCCAGGCAAGAACACTGGAGTGGGTTGCCATTTCCTTCTCCAATGTGTGAAAGTGAAAAGTGAAAGTGAAGTCGCTCAGTTGTGTCTGACTCTTGGCGACCCCGTGGACTGCAGCATACCAGGCTCCTCCATCCATGGGATTTTCCAGGCAAGAGTACTGGAGTGGGGTGCCATTTAGTGGCATTAAGTACATTTATAACATACAAACATCACCATGAATTGATCTTTAAAGGCTAATAGTTATTGCAGTGTATCAGACCTGTTAGATGCAATATTACACCTATTCTCTTTTTCCTTTAGTTAAGATATCTTGGAGGTTTTCCACACTGATGTGTAAAGTGTTCCCTTTTGTTGTTATTTAACAGTTGTACACTCTTCCATTGTATATATTAATATACTTTATGTAACCGGTCTCTTATTAGTGAACAACAAATTAGATTGTTTCTAATACTTTCCCATTACTAACAATGCTGCATTGAGTAATATTGTACTTACACATTGTTTCTCACATGTGAGCACATCTGTGGAATAAACACCTGGAATCAAAATGACTGGGTCAAGAGGAAGTTGCTTTTATCTTTGATAAGTATTTCCAAATTACCATCAATAGGTGGTTATACCAGTTGACCTGTCCCTCTTGGAATGCATGTGTTTCCCCACACCTTCATCAATACAATGTATTGCTCTTTTTGCTACTGATATTGTAGAAACTATTTACATAGTAAAGAAATTAGCTCTTTTTCTAAAGTATGAGTGTATTAGTCTGCTTGAGTTGCCGTAACAGAATAATACAGACTGAAGGGCTTAAACAACAGAAATTTGTTTTGTTCTGGAGGTTAGAGCTTTAGATCGAGGTGCTATCAGGGTTGGTTTCTGGTTTCCTGGCTTGGAGACAGCTGCCATCTTGGCCTCTTCTCCATGCATGTGCAGAGAGGGAGCTGTCTGGTGTCTCTTCTCCATGCATGTGCAGAGAGGGAGCTCTCTGGTGTCTCTTCCTGTGAGGACCCCAGTCCTTTCAGATTAGGGCTGGGCCCTAATGACCTAATTGACTTTGATTTCCTCCCAGAAGACCCCAACACCAAATATAGTCATATTTGGGTTAGACCTTTGACACGTGAATTTGGAGGGGAAATGCACAATTCAGTTCATAACGATGAGCTAGAGATATTTTCTCAGTTAGTCATTTTTCTTTTGTTTTTGTTTGTGGTGAATTTTGCTTTGAGTAATTTTTATGTACCTTAATTTCACAGCCTTTTCTTTTATGGTTTCTAGGTGTTGGGGCATGGTTAGTACTTTCATTTAAGTCCTAAATGAATTCTTCTGTTTTTTCAGGTTAAAAAAATTTCACCTGTTTACTTTAAACCCTTAATATGTTTGAAATTTATTCTGGTGTAAGGAATGAAGTACAGCTCTAATCTCCCCTCTATCTTTTTCATTTACTCAATTGCCTCAGGGCTAGTTTTTCAATAAATCATCCCCCCATATCCCCCTACACACATAGATTTGAGACATCATCGATCCCTGGGTCGGGAAGAACTGCAGGAGGAGAAAATGGCAACCTGCTCCAGTATTCTTGCCTGGGAATAGCCCATGGACAGAGGAATTTGGCCATAGGGTTGCAAAGAGTCGGACATGACTGAGCAACAGAGCATGCATGCATGCTCATTATTAAGACACTAAATTCCCACGTGTATGTGGATCTATTTTTGGACTTTGTACTCTGAGCCATTATGTCCACAAACACACCAGTACCATGTTAGTTTAAGTATTGGGACCATCTAGCATAATTCTCCTCTCATTATTCTTTTTCAGAATTTTTCTTGATACTTTTGCTTGCTTATATTTCTGAATGAAATTTGAAGTTGGCTGTCAAGGTTGTTTGTTGTTGTTGAAAATCTGGATGGTAATTTTACTGGGATTATGTTAAATTTATATATTTAGGAAAACTAGAACTCTTTAGAAAAATGTGTCATCCTATACATGAACATGCAGTACCTTCCCAAATGTTCAAGTCTTCTTTTGTGTCCCTCACTATGATTTTAAAGTGTTTCTTAAATTCATTTAAAAATGTAGAGTTTATTACTTGTTATTTAAACTTTGTTTTTGTAATGTCAGGGAGATCTTTTCCTTTTTTATATCTTCAAATGTATTTTTTTCCCAATTATTTTTATTAGTTGGAGGCTAATTACTTTACAATATTGTAGTGGTTTTTGCCATACATTGACATGAATCAGCCATATGAAAGCTTTTGACTACATTTGCCTTATGTTTTGAATTCACAGGTTGTTGTTAGTCTTACTTTTTGTTTATTATCTTTGATTTTCCAGATTTTCTAGGGATTCTGTCATATAATTTCAACTTATAATAATTTTACCTCCTTATTTCTAACTATAATGCCTGTAATTTTTTTCTGATTATGTGGGTTAGGACTTTCCAGCAAAATAAAAATATTAACTCAGGGAAGTTGCTATGGATATTCCTAATTTTGGGGGGGAGGGGGCAGTGTGTCTAGTGTTATTTATCCATTAAGCATTGGGTTAAATTTTTAGATTGGCATATAGTTTTTTTTTTAAATAATGTTCATGAAATATCCATGTAGCTGTGTTTTATTCTGAGTTTTAACAAAATCAACAAAAGCTTTGGCAAATGGATTTCCATACAGGATGATAGAAGGGTTGAATTTTTTCATCTGGGTCAATGTGAACTCAGTCAGCCCAGGTAGAAAGAGGAGTCCAGAGGCAGAGGTGACCATAGGAAGATAGATCTCTGAGAAGCACCATGTGACTTAGGGAAACTTGATCTTCCCAGGACCTGGAGATTCAGGTGGCTCAGATCTTGAGCCCCAGGGGGATAGGAAGGCCAGGCCTAGCTGATGAAGGCTTACACTTTGCTTAAGGGTGATACTATTAAATAAATATTGTACAAAATGTGAATTGATAATAAAACATTCTATGGTCTTAAAGTTATATGTGTGTGTCTGTGTATCTATACAATTGCTTTTTTTAAAATTTATTTTTAATTGGAGGATAATTGCTTTACAATATTGTGTTGTGTTGGTTTCTGCCATACATCAACATGAATCAGCCATCGGTATACATATGTCCCCTTCCTCTTAAGCCTTCCTCCCACCTCCCAAACCATCCCACCCCTCTAGGTTATCACAGAGCACCGGTTTGAGTTCCCTGAGTCGTGTACAATTGCCTTGGATTTTCTAGGTTAGACCAGTGTGTCTCACACTTTACTGGGTGTACATATCCTTCAGAGAGGCTGTTCAAATGCAGATGCTGATTCCATTAGCCTGCATGGGGTGTGAGAGTCTGCATTTGTATTTCTCACAAGCACCCAAGTGATGCCAGTGCTCCTGGTCCAAGGAGCACACTTTGACAGTAAGACTTTCAATTCCCCTATGTGTTATCTTTGGAAAGAAGTACAGGAATTGAGAGCCAGCATTTAGAAAAACTTGGATAGCCATTTAAGAGAATAATTTTACATCTCATGAATCTGATAATAAAGAACTTTGGGGGTACATTTTGTATGTTTGCATTTTATTTCATCCCATTAGTACTGTTTTGGTTTTTGTTTTTAGCCAAAATATTGGTTGGCAATTGATTACAAATTAAAAAAAAAAAAAAAACTAGTCCTTCACTGCAGATATTTCAAGAAGCATTACTTTAAAGTACCTCCTGGTGAGGGAAAATTGCTTAGGTCTCATCTCATGTGGAAGCAGGACGTTTGTCTAAAGTTTTGAGTTACCCCCAATTAATTCAGCTTTATAATATATCTAGTGAGTAGATGAGATGAATATGACTATTCTACCATTTATTGATACAATCATTATATAATTAGCCCCTAGCTTTATCAAAATAAGTTCAAAAGTAATTATCAATAAAATAATGTAGTTGATATATTTTTAAAAATTCCTTTATAATTTCTCATACTGGCCTCATACTCAACTCCATTGCTTTTTGCAGGGTAGTAGCACTGAGCACCCACTCCAGTGTTCTTGCCTGGAGAATCCCAGGGATGGGAGAGCCTGGTGGGCTGCCGTCTATTGGATCACACAGAGTCGGACACGACTGAAGTGACTTAGCAGCAGCAGCAGCAGCAGCACTGAGCACTGGGCCCTCTGAGTTGAGAAAGGATCGGGCTGCACTCATGTAGCTTGAGGATCACCTCCAAGGGCTCCCCCATCCAGATATATTTATCCTCAGGTGAGTCTGCTATGGTGCTGGAAATTCTAATACCAAAAAGTGACTAACAGAAAAAAATGGGCTACTATTCCTCGGGAAACAGCACAAAATATATCTTTTACTGAATCACGCAGATTCCAGAAATGATTGTGTATTATACTAGTTGTTAAATGCTTAAGGGAAATTCCGTTTCTGGGAACATCTTTGAATTTTGTGTTGTTGTGCATTCATGTGCTTTGCTCTCTGCGAACATTTAGACAATGTAGGAAAGAATTGTGTGGTAGGAAAAGGGCTACATTGAAAACTGTTCTATCTGCTACTTTAAAGATTTCCTGAAAATTTTGTGTGTGTGTTTGTGCGCGGGGTTGTATTATTTTATTTTAACAGAGAACAGGTCAGTCTTTACTCCAAAGGACCACAAGAAAACGCTGAAAAGCATCACTTTAAAGTATTAACTCTAAGAGATTACATTTGTGTAAAGTCACATCACTGAAAACAAACTTGAAAAGTTTGCTTGCTGCTGCTGCTAAGTCGCTTCAGTTGTGTCTGACTCTGTGCAACCCCATAGACGGCAGCCCACCAGGCTCCCCCGTCCCTGGGATTCTCCAGGCAAGAACACTGGAGTGGGTTGCCATTTCCTTCTCCAACGCATGAAAGTGAAAAGTGAAAGTGAAGTCGCTCAGTCGTGTCTGACTCAGTGACCCCATGGACTGCAGCCTACCAGGCTCCTCCGTCCGTGGGATTTTCCAGGCAAGAGTACTGGAGTGGGGTGCCATTGCCTTCTCTGCAAAAGTTAGCTTAGGACATACATTAAGAAAAAGTGGGTATTTAATTGGTGGGTGGTGTTTACTAGAGAGAGAACTGTTATTGTTTAGTTGCTAAATCATATCCAACTCTTTTGCCACCCTGTGGACTGTACCCACCTGGCTCCTCTGTCCATGGGATTCTCCAGGCAAGAATACTGGAGTGGGTTGCCATTTCCTTCTCCAGAGGATATTCCTGAACCAGGGATGGAACCCACATCTCCTGCATTGGAAGGTGGATTCTTTACCACTGAGCCAGCAGGGGAGCCCAGAGAGATAGTAGGTCCTTGTAAAAGAATTCTGCCTTTCCTTTCTTTCTTTATTATTTTCTCTTCTCCCTCACTCTCTCTCTTCCTTCTGTCCTTCCTGCTTCCTTCTGTCTTTCTCCCCCTGCTACTCCCCCTTCCCTTGCTTTTAGCAAATTATTAAGCACCTACTATGTGCAAGGGGGCTTCCGTGATGGCTCAGATGGTAAAGAATCTGTTGTGCAGGAGTGAAAGTGAAAGTCACTCAGGTGTGTCCAACTCTTTGCAACCCCATGGACTGTATAGTCCATGGAATCCTCCAGGCCAGAATACTGGAGTGGGTAGCCTTTCCCTTCTTCGGGGGATCTTCCCAATCCAGGGATCAAACCCAGGTATTCTGCATTGCAGATGGATTCTTTACCAGCTGAGCCACAAGGGAAGCCCAAGAATAATGGAGCAGGTAGCCGATCCCTTCACCAGTGGATCTTCCTGACCTAGGAATCAAACCGGGGTCTCCTGCATTGCAGGTGGATTCTTTACCAACTAAGCTGTCAGGGAAGCTCAGCAGACCTGGGTTCAGTTCCTGGGTTGGGAAGATCCCCTGGAAAAGGGAATGGCAACCCACTGCAGTATTCTGCCCTGGAGAATTTCATGGACAGAGGAGCCTGGTGGGCTATAGTCCATGGGGTTGCAAAGAGTTTGACACGGCTGAGTGGAACACACACACACGTGCAAGATATTATGCTAGACATGAAAAAGGAAGAAATGATAGACTTTGGCACTAACAATGAGGCCCTCAGACCACTAGGATTCAGGATACTTGAGCAAAAGAGATTTGATGAAATTTATCCAGCAAAGGTGAGGGGAACAGGTGGCCAGAGGAGGAGACTGTTCTGGCCGGAAAGAAGTCAGGATCTGAGTAAAGGAAGCCGAAGGGCACACACTTCCACTCCGGATTTAGGAGTGGCAGGAATGCTTGATGTGTAGGGGGTCAGCACGAGGTCAGTATTATTTAAAGGACTATAAACCCAGCTTCTAATTTAAAAGCAGAGTGGGGGTGGGGTCTAGCAGGTGGTGAACCCAAAGAATTTACTGTGATCAGAAAAAATAAGCAGAAGTAGTAACTCCACTGCTAGGGTAGGGAGGCAAGAACCTTCCCTTTTTTTTTTTTTTTTTTTAGAACCTTCCCTTTTATGAGTTGAAAATAAGCCTCTTCCGCCTGGACTTGCTTTCTGAAATTCCACTTCCTCCTTTGCTCAAACGTGAGGTAAAACACTTTATACCAGCCACCAAAAAGCATTGACTGTATTTGACAGGAGGCTCTGAGCTTATGATGCCATAAAAATGTTCTTCAGCTGTTCCATACATATACTTGCTCTCTATCTCATAATAGTTTGTGTTTTTAGAATCCCACAGAGCCTACAGTTTGTTCTTCAGAGAAAACTTCAGTGGCTATGGAGGGCAGAGTTCTCATCTCTAACCCATGCAGTCAAGGCTGACTAGGTCTCTAGGCTTCTTGATGCTACCTGCTCAAGGTCTTTTCAAAATGTATTGATTTGGTGCTGGTTATCCCCACCTTCTCTGAGATGAAGCCTTAGAGAAGACCATATTGAAAAAAATATTAAAAGTCTCATTTGCTCTGAAAACCATGACAGCAGGTAGTACATCTTATCCATCTTCTCGCCTTGGTAGTCACAGAACGTCTGGCACATACCTAATGTTTAGATGGTTGGATGGAGGTAATCAGGGCAGAGAAACAAAGCCCATAGCACATGGCCAGGTGGATGCAAAGTTATTCTTGCAGCGAAGAAATAATTTTTTCTCTTCTGTTTTCCACACAGTATCTTTCTAAACCTGTCTAAACGGATGAGTGGGAGGATGGACGGATGGGTGGGTGGGTGAAAGGATAAGGGGATGGGGTGATGGGTGGGTGGATGGGGCGGAGATGGATTAAATGTGGTTCATCAGTTCCTACTGACCATGGAGACTCTTCAGGATCATTAAACATCTCTATGCGATGACTCAGGGCAACTCTATCACCTAGTTCTGAGTTTAATCTGGTTGAGGTTTGAAATCACTAAAACTTTTTTATTCCTTTGATTCTGCTACTTCATATCTTGATTCATCTGCTACAAGTTTTGACAACCTCACAGTGATAATTTCTAGTTATTTGTATGGGTTTGAGATTGGCTTTTACAAAGTTTATATATATGGTTCAAAAATCTTCATAGTTTTTGGCTTTAAATGTTTTCTCACCTTCTCAGACAATGTTACAAAACATTTTATGGTGGAAAAATTTACAAAGGGATAGCATGAGTTTAGAAATCATAATGACAGTGTTTAATTGACTCAGAAAAGTGGAAACCCAAATCTGGATCCTCTAAATTAAAAAAAAAAAAAACAAAAAAAAACCTCGTTTGGGTAATCACTTTTAATATTGGCCTCTACAGCTGTGATAGGTAAGAACTTTTTCCAAAGGGCATCCTGATTGGTGAGATCTGTCAATTGCATGATTCTTGTCAATTGCATGAATCTATGACCCTGTGGGAGAAGGGGACGACAGAGGATGAGATGGCTAGATGACATCACCAACTCGATGGACATGAGTTTGAGTAAACTCCGGGAGTTGGTGATGGACAGGGAGGCCTGGCATGTTGCGATTCATGGGGTCGCAAAGAGTCGGACACGACTGAGCGACTGAACTGAACTGAACTGATGACCCTGTGAAACAGCACCTATAAACTCGACATTACTAACACATCTCCACACAAACATTTGATAATCTGCAGTGTGAGATTAAAAAAAAACATTTTTTTAAGATGACTTTGGAGGGAAAAGGCATTACCTAAATTCTTTTGAGTAACTAACACAATGATTTAAGAAATTGCCACTGGGGGGCGATGGAAGTTCAGAAACTGCCTGCTAGTCCCTGGGGCAACCCAGCGCTTCAGCTGGTTTATTTATTCAAAGCTGGAATTTGGACCAGCAAACCACCAAGCTCAGGGAAATTCCTGGATGAGGAACACAGTCCTGGGAAAAACCTACCAAAGATGGAATTAGCACCTTGGCGGACCGCCTTTAACCTAAAGAGTTTTCCCTTCCTTGTGCATTTTAAAAACTGACTTTAGTTCCTATCGGTTTGAAGCAGAGGAAGCCAAGGTAAACAGCAAAGAAACAAGACAACAAAGAAGGGTACTTATTTATCATGACCTGCAAACACATGTAAGTGCCCAGTATCACTGGCATTAAGGTAACTGCCAGCCACTTGGATCAGAATTTTGGCTGGTGTGGATGGGCCTTGGGCAGGAACTTTCCTGGGGGAGGAGGGAGGTTGTAGAGTTTATCTCCAGAAACTGGGTCATAGCTAACACTTCAGGTGACAGTTAAAGAATCTAATGAGGCAGACTTTGGATGGGTTTAGAAATGTATCTTCTGGAAAACAAAGGAGAAAAACATGGGTCTTCACTGAAGGGGTAATTTTGCAGCCATTTGGTGGTGGAGTGTGGGTTTTATTTCTCCTTCCTGGTTACCTCTGTGGTGCTTGGGACCACTGGTAGGATTGGCGTCCAACCCTGGCCCCAGACTTTAGCCTGACCACTCTGTCAAGCATTATCAATGGTGGGGGTCCAGCCACTCAACCTACTTGGTCTTCTCTTCTTTCCCAAGATTGATACCATCAGTGTTACATGCTCATGGATTTTGTCTGCCTTCCACGCCAAGAAGGGCCAAAGGTCAGGGAGAAATGGAATTTAAGAAAGCAAGTCCAGAATGCACTTTTGTGCATAAGAGAAGGCATAAATACTGGGTTGGCTAAAAAGTTCATTCAGGTGTTATTGTTGTTGTTCAGTTGCCAAGTTGTGTCCGACTCTTTGCAACCCCATGGACTGCAGCACGCCAGGCTTTCCTGTTCTTCACCATCCTCCTGGAGCTTGCTCAAACTCATGTCCATCAAGTCGGTGATGCCATCCAACCATCTCATCCTCTGTCGTCCCCTTCTCCTCCTGCTCTCAATCTTTCCCAGCATTGGGGTCTTTTCTAATAAGTTGGCTCCTTGCATCAGGTGGCCAAAGAATTGGAGCTTCAGCTTCAGCATCAGTCCTTCCAATGAATATTCAGGGTTAGCTTCCTTTAGGATTGACTGGTTTGATCTCCTTGTTACAAAAACCCAAACAAACTTTTGGCCATCCCAATATATCCAGAAATTGGGTTGCATCCCATGTCCCATAGGTTCTCCATTTCTAAAGCCCCTGAAGCTGGCAGAGGGATTGCCTGGGAGTTCTAAGGTTGCAGCTGGGATTAGGACTCATGGATCCCAGTGCTCAGTGCCCTGCACCCTCTGAAAGTTGCTGATGCATATTCCTGAGAATACTTAGAAATCTATCTGGAAGTGTGTTATATCAGTGAAGACATTTGGGGCTTTGAGTGAGAAGCCCAACTGGAATTAGTCAAACAGAAAAAAGAATTTATTGGTCCACATCCCTAGGAAGTCCAGGGCTGGGTAAGGCTTCAGGAAGGTCTGGATCTGGGGACTCTGCCTCCCTCTCTCAGCCTGGTGTCCTTCTGTGTGACAGCCTCTCTCAGAGCTTCTTTAACATCCTGGTTAATCAGCTCCTATCAGGTCACATACTTTCTTTTGAATGGATGACTATGTCAAGGGGTAGAACAGGGTAATACGATTTGCGGGCAGCCTGGAGTGTTGCAATTGATAGCCCACACACGACTACATGCAATGGGAGACAGGATGTCCCTCAGAGCAAGTGATACTGGACAGACTAAAGCAGCAGGAATCTACATGCAAATGATCTGTCTGTATGGACAGGAATATCAGTAAGTCAAATAATAACAAAATCCATTTGCCAACAGTAAAATTTATCCCAATTGTAGTTTTGCCTCCTTAAATCCTACCATAGGCCTAATGAGAAGGCTCTGGATTCTTGAGTAAATAATTTGGGGAATGTCTCTACTAATTCAAAGAGGATCTAAGAACTGTTTTCTATTGACAAATGTCTCTATAAAAAGGAACCTGGGTTATAATCAATACAGTAAGGAAAACACCATGACTTCAATATCGGATGTTGAAAAGAAAAGGGAACATACTGTCTAATAATGAAAAGGACCCACAATTGCATCTGGGACTGACGGTCCCGAAATTTTCCCTGGAAACCCCTTAAGGTCTCCATAATTATTTGCAAGGCTCCCTTAATTCAAGTGATCTGCTTTCTATGGAAATCCTAATCATACAAAACACATGCAAAACTGAAACAAAATAAAATTTCAAGGAACTGAGCGCCTACAATAACTCATAGCCAACACTGATAGGGTATGACTGGAAACAGCCATGGCATTTTTGGGCCTGAGTGACAAGAGTCTGTAAGGATGAGGGTTGTCGGAAGCCACAGTGCTGAGGGCTGATACCAACACACAGTTCCAAGGTCTAAGAAAAGCCTTAGGCCCTGCGGTGGGGTGACCTGGAAAAGACAGTCTTGTGAACCTTCTGTTCCCTCGATCGAGTTCTTCTCTTGAGCTCTGTGCCTGTGGGCTGTGACTCTGGAAGTCACTTCTGCTCCCAGTGAAGTGGCAGGATTACCAATCTAAGGAGGCATCTTGCAGATGGCACCAACTATCACAGATTGGTCTAACCCAGGGGTTGGTGCACTTTTTCTTTAAAGGACAGGAAAGTTCATATCCGGGGCTTCAGGAGCCCCTAGTCTACTCAGCCAGCCTAGCGGGAAAGCAGCCCTGGGCAAAATGCAGATGAATGGGCGTGATGGAGCTCCAATAAAAGCTTCTTGACTTAACAAAGATGACCTTTGAATTTGACCCGATTGCCAGAGTGAGCTGACCTCTAGTCCAATTGGTTGTTCTTCCCGTTCTCTAAGAGTTAGCTCATCCCTGTCATCCAATGAACTCTTCTGCCCCTGGTCAGATAGCACCCTTTTATGGATGGAATTGGGTTTCGGGGGGTGCCATTCCCTACCCTCCAGGCTTCCCTGGTGGCTCAGATGGTAAAAAATCTGCCGGCAGTGCTGGAGACCTGTGTTTGATCCCTGGGTAAGGACGATCCCCTGGAGAAGGGCGTGGCAACCCACTCCAGTATTCTTGCCAAGGAATCCCAGGGACAGAGGAGTCTGGCGGGCTACAGTCCACGGGGGCGCAAAGAGTCAGACATGACTGAGCAACTAACACACCTACACACCTGCCCCCTACCTCCCCAACCCCGGCCGAATTCAATGGTGACGTCCTAGCCTCAGCTGTGACTGCCTTTGGAGAAGGGTTTTTTCTTTTCTTTTTTTTTTTTTGAGAAGGTAATTAAAGTTAAGTGAGGCCAGCTGAGAGAGGCGCTAATTCACTAGCCCTGGTGTTCTTGGAAGAAGAGGACGAAGAAACCCAGCCCCTTCCTTCTCCACCAGAGAGGACGCAGCAAAAGCGGCCATCTGCTGCCAAGAAGAGAGCTTGTACCAGAAACCTACCCCAACGGCCCCTTGCTTTGAGACTTGCAGACTCCAGAACTGTGAGGAAACCAATTTCTCTTGTTTAAGCCCCCTAGCCCGTGATATAAGGGCAGCCCCAGTAGCTTAATACAGGGACCCACAAATTAACTGTATGAATCCGCTTGTCTCCTGAAATTTCTTTCTTCCCTCCCTCCCTTCCTTCCTGCCTTTCTCTGGAAAACTTTTTACATCACTCAAATAGAGGTAAAAACATCTGCCCTGCTTATCTGACAGCTTTTTTTTTTTTTTTCCTGAAGCTTAAATGAAATCGGAAACACAAGATACAGTATAGTCCAGGTAAATATTAAAGTATTCGTTTAAGCTCTATCACCTGTATTTGCAAATATAACCAGACCCCAAGGATGAGGCCTTCCCCGCCCCCACCAAGCGAGGTTACTTGGTCAGTGGAGTGGTGGTGTTTGCATTTATTGGCTTGTGTGCTTTTATTTTTTGAGAGGTAGAGGAGCTGCAAGGAGGCTTGGAGGAGATAACATGGCTGTAAAGGGTTCTGGTTCTGTGAAGTGAAAGTATTAGTTGCTTAGCCATGTCCAACCCCATGGACTGTAGCCTGCCAGGCTCCTCTGTCCATGGGATTTCTCAGGCAACAATACTGGAATGGGTTGCCTTTTCCTTCTCCAGGGGATCTTCTTTTCCCAGGGGTCGAACCTGGGTCTCCTGCACTACAGACAGATTCTTTACCATCTGAGGCACCTCTGGCTAGTCCATAGTGGTTTTCCTCCACTATTTGATGCTGACCCTCTAGCTGGCATGTGTGTGCACAGGCAGAGGGGTACAGGAGTTTGGGCTCAGAACTGGGAACATTTGAGTGGAGAAAGTAATTGTAGCCTCTGAGCAATATCAGGGAGAAAAGAAGCAGGGTCATGTGACAGGAGCTACAGGCCTGGGTCTGGCTGTAGACGACAAAAACCATCTTTTGGCTTCTGCATATTCACTCTCATCTTCTCTCAACCCATCTCCGAGGTTTCCAGCTTCTAGTTTCTCTTGAAAATGTTGTATCAAGATGCTGGTTTTTTCTTTGGTATCATCCATAATAGGGCTTCCCAGGTGGCTCAGTGGTAAAGAACCTGCCTGCCAATGCAGGAGACGTGGGTTCGATCCCTGGGTGGGGAAGATCCCCTGGAGGAGGAAATGGCAACCCACTCCAGTATTCTTGCCTGGAGAATCTCATGGACAGAGGAGTCTGGCGGGCTACAGTCCATGGGGTCACAAACAAGTCGGACACTGCTGAGCAACTAAGTGTACACGTGCGTGCACACACACACACATCATCCACAATAATAGTGACTATGGTTTTAACTGTGTAATTCTGACCTGTGTGCTCCCATGCTAGGCATTTTTTTGATAATAAACCTTTAAAATTAGAGTTGTTTTAGATTGACTGAAAAGTCTTAAAGACATACAGAGTTCCCTTAAGGCCACACTCAGTTTGTCCTATTCTTGTCTCCCATGAGTATAGTGCATTTGTCACAAGAAGTAAACCAATTTTGATACATTAATATTAACGTTCATTCTTGATTTGAATTTTGTTTGTTTTTAAATAAAGCTTTTCTCTTCATATTCCTTTTGTTTATTTATTTAAATCTTTCGGCTGCACATCGAGGCATGTGGGATCTTAGTTCCCCAACCAGGGATTGAACCCACCCTCCTGCGTTGGAAGGCGAAGTCTTAACCACTGAAACTCCAGGGACATCCCGGAAGTTTGTTAGTTTTTATCTCATGTCCTTTTTCTGTTCCAGAGTGCCATCCAGGATGCCACATGACAGTAGATCATCCTGTCCCCTGGAGCTTCCCTTGGCAGTGACAGTTGGTCGTGCTGTCCTTGCTTATCAAGACCTTGGAGGACTGGTCAGGTATGTTGTAGGATGTCCCTCAACTGGAATATGTCTGCCACATGCATTGTTTTTTACTCTCATGTCTAAGTTTCAGTGTTGGTATGAATGACTCATTTCATCATCCCAGAAGAAAACAGTCAGGCACAGAGACATCAAGGAACTTCACCAAAGTCACACAGCTAGCAAATGACAGAAGCAGTGATCAAACTTCAGGTTGACATGCCTTCATGCCATACACTGACTTGGCCTCCCCAGCTCCTAGCTGCTGAATTCTTGACATTGAAATCATTCCCTTTAAAGTTACCCAGGGTGACCTCTTTGGTAGCTGCTCTTGCATACAGTTTTACATAACTTACTGATAAATTTCATTAGGTGAGAGCTTTTCTCCAGTAGTTATTTGCTGAACTATTTGTGTCATTTCAATGGCTGCTTTTTAGTGCAGTTGGTTAATCCAGAAAGGATGTCACTAGAAAATATTCAACAACCCATGTTTCTCAGCATGGTTCTCAAACTGCACACTTGGTGTCCACAGTGGTCACCTGGACCACTTGTTACACACACACTACATCGAGGTAGGATGTCCTCTTGGGCTGGTTGGCCCAGAGCTGAGCTGCTCCCAGGATGTGGTGCTAGAAACCCAAATGGGACAGTCTGAGCAATCCTGGGTGGTTTGTAACCCTACCACAGAGTTCTGGGACTCACTCAGGCCCAGCAATTCTGCTTTTAAACAAACTATGCAAGGAATTATTCTAAGTACAGAGAAGTTGGAGACCCAGTGCATTGGATGTAGAAATGAATTGCTGAAATTGCTGGGGACAGATTTCTGGAGATAACCGAGAGGACCTTGATTTTCATATCTTTTGGTCTGTCTGATTCTGCTTGGAGTTGAGGTAGAATAATCTCATCTAGCCGCTGGCCCTGATAACACCCATGGGGACGCTTTTGCCTCCAGGTAAGAAATAGGCAGTACAGTACTTCTCCAGTTCCACCTTTGAGTTGAGGAATGATGGAAGCTCTTAAAAGACGTAAGGTCCTTAGGAGGTCATTATTTGTCAGTTAGGATTAATGAATCTGTATTAACTTGGGGTGGTGGTTCTCAATCTTGGCAGCTCAATAGAATCACTGGGGAGCATTTAAAAATTCTAATGCCCAGGTTCGCCCCAGACCAATTTCACCAGAATCCCTGGGATTGAAACCCAGGCACCAGTAATTTTAGAGTTTGAGACCCATGGATCTAAAACAGTACTGTCCAGTAGAAATAATACCTGAGACATTATTTTCTAGTAGTCATATTTTTAAAAGTAAAAGAGAAGCATGTGAACTTTTTAACTCAACATATCTGAAATTGTATTTTAACCTCGAATCATTCTAGACAATGATCAGTGACCCATGTTGCATACATTTTTTTTCATGCTAGGTCTTTGAAATCTGGTATGTATTTTACAGTTAGAGCACTTTCTCAATTCAGATACTAGGTTATCATCGGAAATCAGTTCAGTTCAATTGCTCAGTCGTGTCCGACTCTTTGCGACCCCATGAATTGCAGCACACCAGGCCTCCCCGTCCATCACCAACTCTCGGAGTCTACCCAAACCCATGTCCACCGAGTCGGTCATACCATCCAGCCATCTCATCTTCTGTCATCCCCTTCTCCTCCTGCCCCCAATCCTTCCCAGCATCAGGGTCTTTTCCAATGAGTCAACTCTTCACATGAGGTGGCCAAAGTACTGGAGTTTCAGCTTCAGCATCAGTCCTTCCAATGAACACCCAGGACTGATCTCCTTTAGGATGGACTGGTCGGATCTCCTTGCAGTCCAAGGGACTCTCAAGAGTCTTCTCCAACACCACAGTTCAAAAGCATCAATTCTTCGGCACTCAGCTTTCTTCACAGTCCAACTCTCACATCCATACATGACCACTGGAAAAACCATAGCCTTGGCCAGATGGACCTTTGTTGGCAAAGTAATGTCTCTGCTTTTTAATATGCTATCCAGGTTGGTCATAACTTTCCTTCCAAGGAGTAAGCATCTTTTAATTTCATGGCTGCAGTCACCATCTGCAGTGATTTTGGAGCCCAAAAAATAAAGTCTGACACTGTTTCCACTGTTTCCCCATCTATTTGCCATGAAGTGATGGGACCAGATGCCATAATCTTAGTTTTCTGAATGTTGAGCTTTAAGCCAACTTTTTCACTCTCCTCCTTCACTTTCATCAAGACGCTTTTTAGTTTCTCTTCACTATCTGCCATAAGGGTGGTGTTGTCTGCATATCTGAGGTTATTGATATTTCTCCCAGCAATCTTGATTCCAGCTTGTGCTTCTTCCAGAAATACTTGACCTGTATTTAGATTCATATATCAGAGTTGTTCCCAACATATTTAGAAGTATTCCAGTAGTGGAATAAAGTATTATATTTTAGATTTACATTTTAATAATTATAATGAGGCAATTTCTCAGTCTCACTAATCACATGTCAGTTGAATAGACAAGTGGCTCATCGCCGCTTGTACTGGATAGCGTGGATCTAGGGCAGTCCTTCTCAGACTTGAATTTGTACATACAGACCACCAGAGAATCTGGTTAAAATCTTGGTATTGATTCACGAGATCTGGGGTGGAGTCTGAGACTCTGCATCTCTAACAAGCTCCCAGGTGGTGCTGGTGCTACTGATATAGGGACCACACTTGGAGTAGGCAGGGGCTAGAGTCATCATGGGAGAAGGCAATGGCACCTCACTCCAGTGCTCTTGCCTGGAACATCCCATGGACAGAGGAGCCTGGTAGGCTGCAGTCCATGGGGTCACTGAGTCAGACACGACTGAGTGACTTCACTTTCACTTTTCACTTTCATGCATTGGAGAAGGAAATGGCAACCCACTCCAGTGTTCTTGCCTGGAGAATCCCAGGAACGGCAGAGCCTGGTGGCTGCCGTCTATGGGGTTGCACAGAGTCGGACACGACTGAAGTGGCTTAGCAGCAGCAGCAGCGGCAGAGTCATCATGCAGGAGGGCTGCCTCAACTGATTTCTTCACTTGCTTAGTGGTGGTGTTCACCCATTTCAAAGGCTAGGAAACGTGTGTTGGTATGAATAAATCAGTATATGAAACAGACAGGTAGACAACACACATGAGTACGTATCTGAAGTATGTGTGTGTGTGTATAAAATGTCTGATCATGTCTAGACACATGAGTAAGCTCTGCAAATAGAACTGTTGAGTACTACATGTGTTATTTATCTTCTTCACTTTCTTTCAAATTCAACTGGCTGCTCTTTGGTTCACTGGAAGGGAACAACAGCTGAATGTTTAATCTTGATTTAAGTCCCTGTGTTCCCTTGTTTGCTTTTTAAAATGAGTGCAGTAGGTTTCTGCATTGTGTTTCAGTGTTTGAAGGTATTTAAAAAGTATTTGATGACCCAGGCTCTCTGTGGTTTGTGTACAGTTCAGAGTAAATCCCAGTTCCATTTGTTGCCCTTGTACTTCTCTGTGGAAATTGTGTGCCCCAGTACTTGTGTTTATTTTTATAGATGCTTTTTTATTCTTCTCTCGACATCAGTATGGAAAGGTTATGTGTTGCTTCTGAAGTGTTGTTTCAACACTTATAGAATTACTCAATTCAGTTGGTTCCTCTGAGCCAAAGCTGATTTAACTCCTGTGCCAAGTTCTAAAAAATGGATAAACAAACAAAAAAAAATTCAAAAAACAAAAACTAAAAATGATCTGAGTTTGCTTTTTGAAGATTTATAATTTGAAAAAGCCGTTTGTGTATGAATGACAACCAAAATCATAGCGAAATTAGAGGAACCAGGTTTTTTTGTGTGAGCAAACACCATTATTTTCAGCAGTTACTGAACGAAATCAGACAAAGGAAGATAGGAGGGATGTAAAAGCCAGAGAAAATAACCCGCTAAAATTGAAGGAAATAAAATGAGGAATAATGATTGGGTATATCAAAGGAGGATGGAGAAGAAAAATTATTTTTACTTTAATCCCAACTTTAATTTTATTATCTACTATTGGCCAGGTGAAGTGGGGAAATTCTCTTTCTTTGTGGAACAGATTCTTTATTCTGTACACAGTTGTAGATCCACCCAATTATAAGGGCTGGCATCATCCATGAAAATAGCTATTAGTTCAAAAGCTTAATTCACTGGGCTAGATTCTAGAGGATTCAAAAGTCCCAAGGGAGATCAAGGTGGAGCTGAATATTAAATGAATATTCTCTTTATTTTTATTTTAACTGCATGGGTATCTCTGGGAGAAGTTAGGAGTATGCTACATTTTTTATTTCCTGTGCATCATACTGCATTTAATTACAGCTAATGATAATAGTTAATATTTATTAACTGCTTAAAATATCAGGACCTTATTGCTTTTTTGCATTATTTTATTTAATTCTCATAGCAACTTCATGATATAGGTACTGTCAGCGTGTAATTTTTAAAGAGCTAAAAAAAGGAGTCTCACACAAATAGAGAATGAACGCCTGTGAAGAATTTATTTGACTCATTAATGATGGAAACCCTAAGAGGGTTAAGATGATGCCATGGGCATTTTGAAGAATTCGATATTTATAGACATTTTGAGGGGGAAATAGCGTGTTAGAATAATATTGCTAGGGTAGATTCAAAACTGGTTAAAATCCTACAGGGCATTAAAACCATAACCTTTGAGGTTATCTTTACCACTGGATAAAAATCGATGTATTAATATATGACTTCAGAGCATGTGAATTCTAATCAAATAAAAGAAAATCAAACAGACATGTGTTCCCTAAATAATTAACTCTTCAGTAGGCAGGTTAGTGCTTCAGTAAGATTTTAAAAGGTCATGCCACAGCCTATTTCACCTCACTCAAAGTTGGTGATAATTTTCTTCAGAAAAATAAAATTATCCACACTTTACTAATGGAGAAAATTGATGCTTACAGATGTTAAATAACATGATAAGGGAATCATAGTAAGGGCAGAGCAAGACTGGAACTCGGGTCCTTCTGACCCTTTAAGCAACCCTTATACTAGTTGAAATCCATTTTGACCTGTCTTATATAATTCTTTGATTATTGTGTGTGTGCCCATGTGTGGGTGTGTGTGGGGGGGTACACACATGTGGGAAGGGAGGGTGGAGAGAACGAGAGAGGATTTGGAAACTAGTATTCTTAACTGGATATTGTGGGGGCTTTTATTGGCAAAGCTTATTCAGATGATATTAACATTTTGACCTTTATTTCCTTTTTTTTTTTTTTGAAGAAAAACCTCATTATCCCTTGCCCATTAAAACACCTGTCATTAAGGAGAAGACGTCTCTATCAGTTTCTTAGGGCTGGGGGTAGCACTTGCACTGAACCATCACACATATTATCCTTGCCCTTGACCACCAGCACACATTTGAGAGCTGGCTGGCTGGGGGAGTTAGACTTTGAAGTTCTGAAATAGGCTTTTCCTTAGCACAAAGCAAAATGTGTTCATGCCGAATCTAAATCCATGAACCCCAGTCTGTAATCAACTCAGCTACCCAGCTTAGATCAAAGAGAGTTAATCCATGCCTTTTAGGTGTAATTTGAATGAGGATACTCTCTCTAAAATCTAGTAGATTTCAGAGAAAGAGAGGGGAGGGAGGGGGAGAAGGGGAGAGAGGAAAAGAGAAAGAAAGAGATGATAGTAACTGAAGGTGAAGTTCAATTCTGTACCCATCTAGAAGACCAGAGACCAGATTTAAAGGTTAAAAACACGGGGGGAGGAGGAGCATGTGGATTTAGAAACATGGCAGCCTGGATGGGCCTTGCTCCTTTCATTGGCTCACCCAGCTCTAATCTCTCTGCTTCCCTTGAGCCAGGGAGTTGCCAAGAAGTGGGTCATTAAAGAGGGTGAGACTGTGGGCTCTGTTGGGGGGGGGGGCGCAGGAGCTGGAGAAACCGAGGCTGGACTCATGCACAAGGCGAGGCAGGCACCTGATGACGGGTGGGCGGGTGGCAGATCCCAGCTGGGTGTTCTTAATCCATGGTGATGCTACTTGAGTGTTCTGGGTGTATGCCACTCCCTGTGAGTAATAAAAGAGACAGGTGTAAGAACTAATAGTGGTCATGTGACAAGTTGTAGAAATGAGGGTTGTATTAAGGCATTTTTCTTCCTGTTTTGATAAGGATATATCTGTATATATCAATGAAATCCATCCTCCTTCCCACTGTTATGGAATAAGGAGTGAGTGAAACCTGTGTTTCAGTTTTTACATTGCCCAGTAAAGGTGTTAGTCACTCCGTTGTGTCTGACTCATTGAGACCCCATGGACTGCAGCCCATCAGGCTCCTCTGTCCATGGGACTCCCCAAGCAAGAATATTGAAGTGGGTTTCTATTGCCTCCTTCAGGGGATCTGCCTGACCCAGAGATTGCACCCAGGGTCTCCAGCATTGCAGGCCGATTCTTGACCATCTGAGCCACCAGGAAAAGAGCTATTGTGATTGAACTAAAGGACAGTCATCAACCATTTGTGGATAAAATACCAAACAGGACTTGGTGGCTCCACTTGTGGGGGAAGCTTGAGTGAGTTTGGGGTGGATAGGGAATCCGTGCAACAAGTAGGACAGAAGCACTATGTTGTTTATTTTATTTGTAAGTTAAAAAGGGGTAATGGGAGATGGATGGATGCTGCCTGACCAAGGAGAGGAGTGCGGTGGCCTAGCCATTGTCAAGTAGGTATGACGACTTCCCCTCTGAAGATCGCTTCTACATCGCTGAAGAGCAGGTGGGCACAGCATCCCTTCCAATTCCCTTCCCTGTATGGTCTGGAGTTAGAGTCTGCCAAAGAGAGTAACGTGAGCTTTGTTCAGATGAAAGGAATAGAAGTTATTATGTTCAGGGGTGATTGCAGCTGCATGTCCTCTTGTCAGGCAGGAAGAAGACTCATAGTGGCTTTTTAGGGAGTGTTGGAGACCAAGATGCTTTGCTGGTTTGGACAGAGATAGTTGCTGGGGGTGGGGGTAGGAGCTGTTCATAAATTCTCGGATATTGGAACAGATTTCTATAGAGCTTTTGGTAACCACCCATATTACTGGGGTGGGCTGGTGGATTCAAGTGTCTACTTTCCTGCGTTTTGGTAGTGACTTTCTTTCTTTTTTTTTTTTCCATTTTGGTATCAGCCTGCTTGACCTCTAGATATTCCAAACCTGATACAAGCCCTAATACTTCTTTATTGCTGGGATGTTTAGAATGACTTTATTTTCTTGGTCAAATCTAAGCTTATGCAGATAGTTTGAGAAGTACATCTCTCATTTATTTAAGAAACATGCTATTGGAAGATTGTGAAGATGCACTCAAGAAACGTAGGTAGTGCTAAGCATGGTTTAGAAGTACAAGGCATGAAAAGCACTGTAATTTTCAATGGGACCTTAAGTTTGGCATCTGTAGTCTGTTTTGGAGAGACACCCATGTTTTATCTCAGGGGTCAGTAAACTCTGGCTTGGGAGCTAAATCCATCCTGTCATGTCACCTACCTTTATAAAGTTTTATTGAAACACAGCTCTGTTTTTTTTTTTTTTTTTTTTTGACCATGACTGCTTTCCCCATCATGATAGTTATCTGCAGCAAAGGTCCTTTGGCACACAGAGCCAACAACATTTGCTCTTTGGCCCTTTACAGAAAGCTTGCTGACCCCTATATTATTGTAATTCCTACTGCCTTCAAAAATGGAAGCTTCCTTTCTCTGTCATCAGCTTAGTTCACTTGCTGGGATTAGACTAAATAAAAATATTCAATTTTATTTGACAGAGAGATGGAGAACGCCCACAAGACTCTTTCATCTGGCTCCAAGTACTCACTTACTAACACTTTGAACATGGCATTGCAACAGTTATTTTTTTTTTATTTTGATTTTAAACTTTTTAAAAATATTGGCATATAGTTGATGAATAATGTCGTGATAGTTTCAGGTGACCAGCAATGTGATTGAGTTATACATATACATGTATCTATTCTTTTTCAAGTTCTTTTTTCATTTAGATTGCTATATAACACTGAGTAGATTTCCCTGTGCTATACAGTAGGTCCTTGTTGATTATCCATTTTAAATATAGCAGCGTATACATGTCCATCCCAAACTCATCCTTCTTCCCCCCATAAGTATCCCTCCTCACTTCCCCCCATTCCATTTTGTGAGTAAGTTCGTTTGTATAATTTCTTTTTAGATTCATCATATAAGGGATATGGTACAATATTTCTCTGTCTGACTTCACTTAGTATGATAATCTCTAGGTCCATCTATGTTGCTGCAAATGGCATTATTTCATTCTTTTTTTTATGGCTGAGTAATACTGCACTGAATATATATACCTCATCTCCTATGGTTTCCCTGATAGCTCAGTTGGTAAAGAATCTGCCTGCAATGCAGGAGATGCCGGTTCAATTCCTGGGTCGGGAAGATCTGCTGGAGAAGGGATAGGCTACCCACTCCAGTATTCTTGGGCTTCCCTCGTGACTTTGCTGGTAAAGAATCCTCATGCAATGTGGGAGACCTGGGTTTGATCCCTGGGTTGGGAAGATCCCTAGGAGAAGGGAATGGCTACTGACTTTCCAGTATTCTGGCCTGGAGAATTCCACGGACTGTATAGTCCATCGGGTCGCAAAGAGTCAGACACCACTGAGTGACTTTCACTTTCATTTCTTTATCCATTCCTTTGTTGATGGACTGCTTCAATGTCTTGGTTACTGTAAACAGTGCTGCAATGAACATTGAGGTTCATGTGTCCTTTTGAACCAGCAATGTGTCATTTTTAGTAAGCTGAATTCCTTAATTTTTTGGCTCCCTTTGCAGTGTGTCCCTCTCTGCATTGCTTAAGGTAGACAGATAGGCTCTTGCTGCCTTACTGGCTCCCAGAAATGTCATCAGCATGAGGACTTCTCTGAAGGATACTTCCAGTCTCTAACTGGAACTGTGACTGTCACAAATGCAAGGAGGATTGCTCCCTTCTCTCATAATGTTCAAATAATAACAAGAAAGGTTGAGATGTAGAATTGGAGTATTTTACATCTTAAAATTCAGCATGTTAGGAGCAATTGAAGAGGTTTGATACAGAAGGAAATGGCAACCCACTCCAGTATTCTTGCCTGGAGAATCCCATGGACAGAGGAGCCTGGCAGGCTATAGTCCATGGGGTCACAAGGAGTCAGACAGGACCGAAATGACTAAGCATGCACATGATACATTCTTGGAAATAGAGAGGAATAGTGATCAAAATGCTTTAAAAGCAAAACCCTCAGTGAGTCTGTTGAAATTATTCATTTTTTACTGACTGGTCTTGCTGATCCCATCTCTTTATTAAATAACAAAATGAAGTTTCTTTTCTCTTCTTAAAAGTATTGCTATTAAAAAGAAACTTCTGGGGGCTTCCCTGGTAGTCCAGTGGTTAAGCATCCACCTGCCAATGCAAGGGACATGTGTTCGATCCCTGGTATGGGAAGATTCCACATGCTGCTGGGCAACTAAGCCTGTGCACCACAGCTACTGAGACTGAGCGCCTAGAGCCTGTACTCTGCAACAAGAGAGGCCACCGCAATGAGGAGTGCACACAGCAGCAAAAAGCCTATGCGCCACATGAAAGACCCAGCACAGCCAAAAGTAAATAAATCAATATATTTTTAAAAAAGAAACTCTGGAGAGGTATAGTTCAGTACATGTTACAGCCATGTTTTAACATTCAGAAAAGATAAGAATCTTGTGATACTGCCTCTGCTATAATCCATTGAGCCTGTAAATATGTAAGATAATTAATCTATTAATAAATATAATCCATGTGCACATGTCTTTTGTGCAGTCCAGCCCATGCTCATTTACCTCATTTAAGTGTGTGTGTGTGTATACATATGTACTTAGTTCCTATTATATTGCAGGCTTTGCTTTAGTTCTGGATTTGTGAGGACAGGAATCAAATAATGAGAGAAAGGAAAGTTCTGGAAACTTCTCTTGCACTCATCCTTTTATATTTTCGAGAAATAGCTCAGGGTTATACAAACCCTGTGTTTGTGGCTATGGAACTATCAGCTCTCACGTGGCTCAGGCGGGCAGCCCCCTCCACACTTACCCCTGGCATGCGTCCTCTTCTCTGCCTTAGCTCTGCTCAGGGTAACTGCAAAAGCACAGAGGAAGATCACTTTGAATGGATGTTTTTGTGAAGAGTCAACTCTAAAGTTTGTATTGGACCCAAGTTAAGATGGAGCAGCAGGAAGCCTCTTGCACTTGGCCTTCCAACTCCATAGTCTGATATTTATTCTTCTTGACAGGAAGATAGACTGCCAACTTTGTTTTTAATTATTTGAATAAAATTACATACATCAGTCTCCCTTTTCTCATGCCTTCCTCTGAAATCCCATCTTCTGTGTAGCTGATGCTGATGAAATTGCCGGTTTTGGCATTAGTGCTTCTGTCAGCCAAGGGAGATGAACTGAGTTAATATCCACACCCTGACATGAAGCCAGGAACGTCTACCCCAGCTTATCCCTCGCTCCCTGCCTCCTTACCTGCCACCCTGTGGACGTACTGAATGTCGAGATCGCATCTAACCTGGCACCTGAATAAACACTTTACAGTATGTTCTAATTCCCTCCCCCCTCCCCCATTCATTCTTTTCCTTCTTTCTTTTGTTTTTTTTTTTTTTAACAAAATAGTTGAATCTTCTTTTTGTATTTTACTGTAAACATGGAACAAATGTGTAACTCATCATAACGGACATCTGTTACATGAATAGTGGCGAGCTCGTATCTCCAAGATTAATCACTGTTTCTATTCATTTGGAGTTAGCAATCTGTGACTTCAAGTAACTCCCTGATGAAACAGAACACACATTCTTTTCACAGATGTATAGAAAGAGGAATAAATCTGCAATTTGGCAAGTGCTCCAGGTGCAGGACACAGTGCATGCTTATAATAAGAAAATATAATAACTGTCTTAGACTAATACAGGGTAAGTCTGACAAAGAGGAATTTATATAGTCGAAACTTCTTGAAAGCGGCCTCACCTGCATAAGTGTTTTCTAAACTCTAGCCCTGGGGGCCTGGAGTTTCCTGACCAAGTTTTCTCCTGTTATTTGTCCTCCTTGGAGACTTGAAATTCCTCATCACTTAGAAGCAAGATAGAAATTTGGAGGCTCTGAGGCATAACGGAATTATCGTCTGTAGGAGCCAGGGTCTTACTGGCTACCCTTTGTCAAGAGATGTTTTCAGAAAGAGTGCGTTTCTGTGTGCTAGGACTGTGTATCCAAGACATCTATCATACACGGCCCATTGAGTAATTGAGTCTGCATACGCTAATGATTCACAGTTGTATCCCCCTGCACATTGAGACAGACTCTTGCCCTGTAACCAGAATAAGGAGTTGACGGCGTCAAGTATTTGCTGAGTTCATTTATGCTATGAAATCATGCCAGCGTTCATAACAAGGTCATTTGTTCATTCAGTAATCATTTGTTGAGAACCTACTGTCCTGATCTTCACACTGTTCTCATTTGGGGGATAAAGACATAAACTTTTTCCTTAAAAAATGAATCATGTAATGCAGGAGACAGATATGTCTACATATGAGGCTGAATCTGTGGCAGATCCTTGAATGGGCATCTGTGCCATGGAATGACACTCTCTCTTCATTGGCCTGTAGGCAGTGAGAATAAATTCAGCAGAAAATCAGAGGGTTGTTTGTCTGGGTCCTTGGTGAGAGTATTGGACATAGCGTAGGGACAGAGTGGGACTGTTCCTCTCTTCCATAGGTTCCATTCTGCTTCTTTTCTGCTTCTAGAAGCAAACTTGGTGAGTAGAAGATGGAAGCTGGAAAATTATACAGTAGGGTCAAGGTTTGAGAGCAAGAGATGAAGGACAGCTGAGGCCGCTTAACAGTTGTCATGATTGGATGGTGGGAGAAATATCAAATAATTCACCTCTGATTTCCTGCAGTTGACTGTGTTGAGGACAAACAAGATCATCTGAAAATGGTAGATTGAAAGTTGTCAAATGTTGGCAGTTTCCTTAGGTTCAGTCTATTAGCTCTGACATTCATGTACATGATACAAAAATCCCCCAAAACAAGAGAATGAAAAATGCGTGTCAGTTCTGGCCTTCTTTGCCCATCCATTTCCCTCAGGCAACACCACCACTGGAATTCTTTGAAAAGATAATCTTACATATTCAAGCATTTCTGTAACATCCTATGTTGTTAACATGGGGCTCTTCCAGGGGAACAAAGACAAGGGACACCACGTTCCAAGAGCCCACCAGGCCCATCATTCTGAATAAGTCAAAGAAACCCGGAACAGAGGAGTCACTGACGTGGAAGATGATAGTCAGGAGGATAGAGGAGAAAGATACATTTGTGAGGGAGGTGTTTTTTGTTTTTTTTTTTGGAGGAAGTAGCACTGAGAGTCCTACCATTCCTAACCCCAAGAATGAAGGCAGGGGACTTCTCCCCCTAACCCCTTTCACAGCGAGGAGCACACATATGGGCCTCATGCTGAGACCCGTGAGGTCTGTTCCTTGCATCCTAGGACCCCACAGGGCTGGAGCTGGTGCCTGACTCAACTGCAGAAGCCCACATGGCTTATGGCGGAGGAAGGGGGCTCCATCTGGAGCAATTGTTGATTCATGTAGTCCATAGAACTCACCCCCCAGGGGTACAGAGCCAGGCTCCAGCAGTGGAGTGTGTGCATCTTCTCTTGTCCGATTGGCTCCTGGATGGGGTCCAAAACTGTCAGTAGGCAGATGAGATTAGAAAAAGGGAGAGGAGAGGGGAAGGGAGGGAGGGAGGGAAGGAGGAACATGGCCTGCCTTTTGATCACCTTGCATGTCTCTAAAACACGCCCGCCGGAGGTCATAGTACATAAGTACAACTTCTTAGTTGAGACACAGAATGGAGTGAAATTCTTGGATCTGGCTGAATCATAAAATGGATGGCAGGAGGTGAGAGTCATCAGTTCCTTGGCATTTGCTCTGGAGAGGACATGGGTCCCCTGTCTGGATCCTTCCCTCCCTCATGTCGAGGCTGCTTTTTGCCTGCTAGGTCATGAGCTTGGGGACAGCTTCTCTTTCTCTGAGACTTCTGAATCTAGATAAAAGACAGTCCCAGAATTTTAACCCTGAGCCTTAATTGAAGAAATTAGTCCTGGGATATGTGAGCTTTGGGAGAAAAAGACATGCTAGTGTTGAAGTTTCTGTGGTTTATTTTGTTGCTGGAGATGGATGGTTGATTCCACTTTGAGGATGATTGCTCTTCAGTTGTGGCAAGAAAAATGCCCACAGTAAACTTTTTGGTTATGCCAAAGGGAAGCTGTAACTGTGAGCCATGTGCATAATAATTCTTCATAGCAGGCTGGAGTTGAACCCTCACAGGAAGGGAACCTGAGGCTGGTAATCAAGGATAAACTAGCGTTTCCTCTCTCTAAGTCCCAGGAGAGTTGGGGTTTGGGGGAGACAACAGTCAAAACCCCTCCCAGGATGAGTGGGTAATGGAAGGTGGGCTCTACTCTATAACATGGTGGATACCAGGAGCTGCACTAGTTCCCATCTAACTTCCTATTAGCCTCATGTAGCCAGTAAAATTTGATTAACTTCTAGAACCTGGTCTTAGCCGTGCTTTGTGAAATTAAAGGAGGGATAGGGTCCCTGTTGGGCTTCCTTGGTGGCTCAGCTGGTCAAGAATCCACCTGCACTGCGGGAGACCTGGGTTCAATCCCTGAGTTGGGGAGATCCCCTGGAGAAGGGAAAGGCTGCCCACTCCAGTATTCTGGCCTGGAGAATTCCATGGACTGTTTAGTCCATGGGGTCACAAAGAATTGGACATGACTGAGCAACTTTCACTTCGTTAAAGTGAAAGTTGGGGGCAAAACTGTGAGAAGAGTTACTGTAACCTTCTGGGAAAGACTAGGAGGTCATGGGGCACTGAATTCCAGGACTGGCTGTAGGCCCCCAAGGGCACCAGGGTGAATTGAGGGATAGTTAACATGCCATTAGGCATCTTGATTCATGGACCTAATATTTGAAGTTCCTATGTAATATTGTCCTTTACAGTGTCAGACTTGACTTTCACCACCAGACGCATCCACAACTGAGCCTGCTTTCTGCTTTGGCTTAGCCTCTTCATTCCTTCTGGAGCCATTTCTCCACTCTTCTCCAGTAGCATATTGGACACCTACCGACCTGGGGCGGAGGGGGTTCATCTTTCACTGTCTTTTCCTATTTTTTTCCCCATCTTTTTGTCTTTTCCTACTGTTCATGGGGTTCTCAAGGCAAGAATGCTGAAGTGGTTTGCCATTCTCTTCTCCAGAGATACCTGAGCTCAAGAACATTCTGTCATGAGCAGGCATTTGACCACGATTACAGGAAGGTGGCACAGGTAAAGAACTTGCCTGCTCATGCAGGAGACATAAGAGACGCAGGTTCAATCCCTGGGTCAGGAAGATCCCCTGGAAGAAGGCATGGCGACCCACTCTAATATTCTTGCCTGGAGAATCCCATGGATAGAGGAGCCTGGTAGCCTACAGTCCATGGGGTCGCAGGAGTCGGACATGACTGAGCAACTTAGCACAAGCATCAGTTCAGTTCAGTTCAGTCACTCAGTTGTGTCTGACTCTTTGCAATCCCATGAGCTGCAGCACGCCAGGCCCCCCTGTCCATCACCAACTCCCGGAGCCTACCCAAACAAACTCATGTCCAAGCACAAGCGTACACAGGGACATTAAAGGGAAATGTCACCATGAGGTACATCTGGACATCAGTATTGGAAGGACTTGAGTGGTTTCTCTAATACTCCATCTTACCCAGCCACTGCTTGGGTGTCTGTAGTCATTTTTTGGTAGCTTTGCATGGAGCTACTTAGTAGAAAATCCTTCCCAATGAAGAGTGCGTTCAGGCTTCCTTACTTGCCTCTTTCTAGCTGTCTCTTATGCTCCTCACTTCTGCACTTGTCTTTTCAGTTAAGCATTCTTTGGTCGAGGAGTATGTTATATGGTAGGAGCACCACTTTGAAGTCATGAAAACTGTCAGCATCAACTTCACTTCTTACTGGCTGAATGTTCTTGGACAAAGTATTTCACTTCCCCCAGCCTTTGTTTCTACAGTTAATACTTAGAAAGTGTGGATACTGAACTGTAGTCACTGTTTGCTCAGATTTTCATAGATTTGACTAGCAGGAGCCTCTTTAAAGTGGTTCCACTGTCCTTTTGAAATGATTCTATTTGTCTTTGAAATCTTCCTTGATTTCTGGCACTACAAAATATCCTGAGTTCATCTTGTATCTTCCCTGCCACTGAACCAGATCTTGAATTGGCCATTCCTCCAAGAAACTCTGATCCATGTCAGAAGGGGGGATAAAATTAGAGGCAGAACCTAAAGGTTTGGACATTTATTTCTACTGGTCATTTTACTCATCAGAACCAGACAGTACATATTTTTAAAATGTATGGCTTCATATTAATAATACATATTTCCAACTCAAATTAACAATACTAGTTTTTGACTTTAATTTTATACTCATAACTGTATTCTCTTAAATGGAAAATCTTTTTGTTTTACTAATAGCACACTACAAGAAAAATTCAAAATTACAAGACAAACATTACCAAAAAAAAAAACAAACAATACAAAAAAGTACAAATATTACTACAAAAAATAAAACCAGAATGGACAGTACCCAGCACAGCAAGCTACTAAGTGAAAAATACCAAAATCATAGGGTTGTGACGAGGATTTAATGATCTATGTCAGTTTCTGAGAATAACACTTCGGACAACAGTCAGTACCCAATAAGTATTAGTCTTCTACCCTTGCTCTGCTAATTCCCTGTCTCCTTCAAACTTTTTCTTAGGAATCTTTTTTTCCCCCAAACTTATCTATTTTTAATTGAAGGAAAATTGCTTTTTAATATTGTGTTGCCCTGTGTCATACATCAACATGAGTCAGCCATAGATACATGTGTCCCCTCCCTCTTTAACCTCCCTCCCACCTCCCACTCCTCTAGCTTGTTACAGAGCCCTGGGTTGAGTTCCCTGAGTCACATAACTGTTGGATAAAGCCTAAATATAGCCTGGCATTTTGGCCTGCAAACCTCCTATGTGCTTTCCCTAATCCCCAGCTACTCTCTTGTATTCCTGCTGGAGTTCATTGAATCCTTAACATGCCATATGTACATCTGCATTTCAGTTTCCTTTCAGTGTTCCATTCCCCTCCTTCCTTCTCTTCCTTTCAAATACATTGCCCCTTGTAATTGAAACAATCACTTGAACAGACATTACATTCTTACATGTTTATTTGAACCTCTTCGTCTTTTCTCATGTTAACGCCATACCCTTTTATGATTGTAACTTTATTCCATGTTTTAAAACAATGTTTTTTAATTAATTTAGTTTAACTGGAGGCTAATTACTTTATAATATTATAGTGGCTTTCGCCATACATTGACACAAATCAGCCACGGGTGTACACATGTCCCCCATCCTGAACCCCCTTCCCACCTCCCTCCCCATCCCATCCCTCAGGGTCATCCCAGTGCACCAGCCCTGAGCACCCTGTCTCATGCATCGAACCTGGACTGGTGATCTATTTCACATATGATAATATACATGTTTCAATGCTATTCTCTCAAATCATCCCACCGTCACCTTCTCCCACAGAGTCCAAAAGTCTGTTCTTTATCTCTGTGTCTCTTTGGCTGTCTCACATATAGGGTTGTTGTTACCATCTTTCTAAATTCCATATATATATGCGTTAATATACTGTATTGGTGGTTTTCTTTCTGAGTTACTTCACTCTGTATAATAGGTTCCAGTTTCATCTACCTCATTAGAACTGATTCAAATGTATTCTTTTTAACAGCTGAGTAATATTCCATTTTGTATATGTCCCTTCGTCTGCTGATGGATATCTAGGTTGCTTCCATGTCCTAGCTATTGTAAACAGTGCTGTGATGTTGAGCAAATCTATCTTCATTATTACATTTCAAAAATTTCTTGTAATTTTCATAAAACTTTATAACCATTTTCACCTGATTCTTCACCTCCCTGCCAAAGAAAATAGTCCCACAGTCCAAATGAAGTTCACTTGGATTCTTGGGGAAATAGCATTAAACCAATTGATTGACCTTTTTTATTCAGTCTTCCAGAAAAGGGCCCTGGTATTTCCCTACCTTTTAGAAGATCTTATTTTAATAATTTTAATGTAATTTTGTATAAATGTTAATAATGGAGTAATACTAATGATTTAGGAATAAAGAGATGTGGTTCTAGAACTTTTTTGAAAGCTCTTGTGACTAATATTTTGGAAAAGGTCTTTTCTCTGATATAGTTTGTTCTATTTATTCTCTATAAACATTTCATTGCTATGTTAGCATTATCCCCTCTATGGTGGTATGGCCATCTTCTTTCAGTTGGAGATAGCATGGCAGAGTGAAAACTGCACAGGCTTTGGTGTTAGATCTGCATTTAAATGCAGCCTTAGTCAAGTTAGCAACACCTCAGGGACTTGCTTTCTCATCTATTAAATGCAGATGAAAACATTGTGTCAAGGATAAAATTAGATATTGTGTGAAGTGACTAGTTAGCTGTTTAATAAATGATAGTTATTAACATATGTATCAGCAGTTTTACAGATCTCAGCATTTAAAAGAATGAGCCAATGAAGGGATACAAGGAAATAGTTGTGTAAATGAGATTAAAAAACTGCAGAAAGGAAATTCAGACTCTGGCCTTGAATTAAAATGAATTTTAAATTTATTTTTAATGTTTATACAAGTTTTCAAAGTTGCAGCCCATTTACAGTCATTATAAAATATTGACTATATTGCCTGTGTTGCATAATACATCTTTGTAGTGTATCTTTCACTCAATAGTTTTTGCCTCCTACTTCCCCACCTCTCTGTTGCCCCTCCCCTTTCCCACTGGTAACCACTAGTAATACGGATTTTTAATAAAGAATTCAACTCTTTGTAATACATTTAATTATTCAGTATTTTAAGTAAGCCCTCAAATTCATTATAGAACTGTATAAAGAATTCTTTATAACTCATTTATACTTTGACCAAAACAGAATAGATCTTCCTCTAACAGATTCAGAGACAACTTGTCCTTCTCAACATTAATTGTGTTTTCTTCAATTCAATTAAATTATTTGTTACCAATTCACAGGAAATTCTGTTTGAAGAAAACACTTAAAATTTGAGGATATCATTCATTGGAATGCCACAAAAGTAGAGCACAGATTAGAGAAACAGTTTCCAAACCAACGTCTGGGATTTTGTTTGGAATTATCCTCAAAACCCCAATTCTGGAGCTTAGCTGGTAGTATCAAATGACTTGCCATGTCACTTATTCCTCCTTTCCCCTCCTTGTACCTCTTTTCTGCCAAATAGCTTTTTCCCTCTATGGCATTATTCATTCAACTAAACCTCCATGAATGTGAAACGAACTGAAAACTCACATGGTATCAGAAGTGGAAATAGCAGCTCATATTTTTGATTGTGTTATAATGAGATATGGACTATACATTGTCGTCCATTCCTGTTGCTTCCTTGGCTAGCAGTGCCTTCCCAGAGTTGGAAATGTGACATATTTCAAGAAGCAGTTCTTTGTGCTAATATTTGGAAGGCAAGCTCCTTTGTGTGGTGTCTCACCCCACCCCATTACTGGTATGAAGCTACATATTTCAAAAATGTCTTGCTTATGAATACCAGGCAGAAAAAGCAACCATGTCAGCATTTAGAGAAGAAAGAAACAGACTAAACTGGATGAAGAGCAGCATAAATGAAGTTTGGAAACCCCATTTGTTTTTCGAAAGGAGTTTCCTTTGTTCCTTTGCTCTCTTTTCCTTCCAGTCCTTATGGAGCTGTTCCAGAGCTGCGGGGAGAAAAAGGAAAGAAGAGAAATGTTGGACAAAAAAATTCCATAATGTCACAGTATTCTTTTTCTATCTTTGTGTTTTTCCTTTCATGTGGAACAGAGACTAGTTTGTTGTACTTTGCCTGATTTCCTTTTGAATTTGCATTTGTAGTGCTTGGCCACTGTGAAGACTTCTTTATTTAAAATTAATTAATTTATTTTAATTGGAGGATGATTACTTTACAATATTGTGATGGTTTTTGCCATACATCAACAATAAATCAGCCACAAGTATACATGTGTCCTCCCTATCCTGAACCCCCCTCCCATATCCCTCCCCACCCTATCCCTCTGGGTTGTCCCAGAGCACCAGCTGTGGGTGCCCTGCTTTATCCTTCAAACTTGCACAGGTCATCCATTTTACGTATGGTAATGTACATGTTTCAATGTTATTCTCTCAAATCATCCCATCCTCTCCTTCTCCAACTCAGTCCCAAAGTCTATTCGTTACATCTGTGTCTCCTTTGCTGCCCTGCATGTAGGATTGTCAGTACCATCTTTCTAAATTACATATATATACATTAATATATAGTGTTTGTCTTTCTCTTTCTGAGTTACTTCACTCTGTATAATAGGCTCCAATTCATCTACCTCATTAGAACTGACTCAAATGTGTTCCTTTTTATAGCTGAGTAATATTCCATTGTGTGTATGTATCACAACTTCCTTATCCGTTCATCTACCAGTGGACATCTAGGTTGCTTCCATGTCCTAGCTATTGTAAACAGTGCTGCAGTGAACATTGGGGTACATGTGTCTCTTTCAATTCTGATTTCCTCAGGATGTACATCCAGCAGTGGGATTGCTGGGTTGTATGGCAGTTCTCTTCCCAGTTTTTTAAGGAATCTCCACACTGTTCCCCATAGTGGCTGTACCAGTTTGCATTCCCATCAGCAGTGTAAGAGGGTTCCCTTTTCTCCATGCCCTCTACAGCATTCATTGTTCGTAAACTTCTTGGTGATGGCCATTCTGACTGGTATGATATGATATCTCATTGTGGTTTTGATTTGCATTTCTCTAATAATGAGTGAAGAAATGCAAGCTCCAGTACTTTGACCACCGGATGCAAAGAGCCATAGGAAAAGACCTTGATGCTGGGAAAGACTGAAGGTAGGAGGAGAAGGGGACAACAGAGGATGAGATGGTTGGATGGCATTGCTGACCAAATCGACATGAGTTTGAGCAAGCTCCAGGAGATGGTGAAGGACAGGGAGGCCTGGGGTGCTGCAGTCCATGGGGTCACAAAGAGTTGGACATGATTGAGTGACTGAACAAGTAATGAGTGATGTTGAGCATCTTTTCCTGTGTTTATTAGCCATCTGTATGTCTTCTCAAAATGGATTAAAGACCTAAATGTAAGATCAGAAACTACAGAATTCCTAGAAGAAAACATAGGCAGAACATTCTCTGACATAAATCACAGCCAGATCCTCTATGACCCACTCCCAGAGTAATGGAAATAAAAACAAAAATAAACAAATGGGGCCTAATTAAGCTTAAGAGCTTTTGTGCAATGAAGGCAACTATAAGCAAGGTGAAAAGAGAGCCCTCATAATGGGAGATAATAGCAAGTGAAACAACTGACAAAGAATTAATATCCAAAATATGCAAGCAGCTCATGAAGCTCAATTGCAAAAAAACTCACGACCCAGTGAAAAAGTGGGCAAAGACCTAAACAGACATTTCTCCAAAGAAGACATACAGATGGCTAGTAAACACATGAAAAGACTTCTAAAGCAATGTAATCTCTTACTGATATTTGGATTTTGCCTATTGCAATCTCTAGGGTCTTCCAGTTTACGCTCAATGTGCTTTCCCTTTCCTTACTCCACACAGGGAAACCTCTTCTTTCTTTCTTGCCTGTCCCGACGACCATTGCATTTCTAGGATTTTCATCACACTTATTACTTATTACTGGTTTTGGAATCCTGCACAGTTTTGTTGTTCCCCTTTCCTATTGAAGTCTTTAAGAAATTCTACAATAAATAATACTTTTAATCTTGTAGCTTGTCTCTTTGAAAACAGTTTTATTTTCTTTTTTGCTTCATTTAAAGTCATATTAAGAGCAGGATTACAGGCAAGTTAGTCAGGTTTGCCATATGTGAGAAAGGAGGAACTGTTGGATTCAAAGTATAATTGTTCCCATGAATTTAAGGTCTAAAATTACTCATCTCGTTTTACACATATTCCATTATTTTTATCTTGCTATATTTATGTTGTCTGTTGGTAAACTTATGTGAAGACAGAAATACCAAATTACATGAAGAGATAAACACAAGGAAAGGGGTTCTCTTTCTCCTCCTCCCCTTCTTCTTTGCCACTGAGGATTTGTCAGTTTCCTTACTGAAGAGCGAAATGTGATATCAAGGAAGAATCCTTACTTGTCTTTACAAAAAAGGAGGGGTCTCCTGTTTCCTCTAGGAATGGATGGTGACTCTGAATGGAAGCACTCACTCTCCAGGTCAGAATGATCGCTTAAAATGGGAGAATTATTTTGCCTTCGGATCTTGGATCTTTTCTCTTCTGCTTGGTAGTAAAGAATCATTTTTGAATGTCCACCTTCTCATTGTTGTGGGCTCTTTTTTTCCTTTATATCCTCTTCAGCATGTCACCCAGTTCTCCTTAGCCCATTAGCCAGAGGAGAGATGTATCTGGAAAAAATTGGATTAGGATAGACCTTGTATCAAGCAGTGAAGGAAAATTAAAGGATTGTCATATTTATTCAAGCTATTACCAGCTCCTCAATAGCCTGCACACAAGCTCAATTAGGATAAGATTGGAATGATTGCCTCAATTAGGATAAGATTGGAAAAAACAGCAGAGTTGTTTTTTTAAAGAAAGGTTTAGAACACAAATGGATTTGGAGATCAAACATTTTCCCTTTCTGACCATACACTGTTATGCTTGATCTAGGATTATTTCAATTCCCAGTGACAGAAAACCAATTCAAACAAGACAAATAAAAGAATACACTGATTTATATAACTAAGGAATAAAATAATTAGTTCTGACATCAGGCATGGTGGGATCCAGGAAGCCAAACAATGTCATTGGGAGATATATGTGTTTGTCTTTCTGTCTGTATATCTAATCTTTTTTTTTTTTCATCTCAATGGTTTTCTGGTTTTTAAAATGCTTTGTGATAAAATACATATAAAATATACTATCTTCACCATTTTAAAGTGTGTGATTCAGTGGTATTACCTACCTTAACAATGTGTACAAACATCATCACTATTTGCTTCAAAAGCTTCTCCATCACCTTAAACAAGCTCTGTTATCATGAAGCAGTAACTCCCCTTTCCCCTTCCCCCTCACCTGTGGTAACCTCTAATATACTTTGTCTTCATAAAATTACCTATTGTAGGTATTTCATATAAGTGAAATTATACAATATTTATCTCTTTGAATCTGGCTTATTTTACAAAATGTAATGCTTTCCAGGTTCATCCATTTTATTGCAAGTATCAGTACCTTATTTCTTTTTATGGCTGAATAATATTCCATTGCACGATATACCACAGTTCTTTATCCGCTCATCTATTCATGGATCAGCATTTCCATCTTTTGGCTATTTTGAATAATGCTAAACAAAGATTGGTGTGTAAATATCTGTTCCAGCCCCTGTCTTCAGTTCTTGTGGATCTATACCTAGGAGAGGAATTTCTGTCTAACCTTGACTCCTCTTTCTTCTTTGTTAATTTATCCACAGGCAGACAAAGACAGCTTATTCCTTCTCAAGTTACTTAAAATCTCAAGTAAGCTTGAGATTTTCTCTCACTGCCCGTGAGAAATCCTGGTTGTTTCTCTTCTGGTCTCTATCTGTGATGGGTCATTCTACCTAGAGAGAAGCTCCTTTGTGACTGTGACTAACAACTCAGTGTGGGAGGGCAGTTCTCTGTAGAAAAGAGAGGCTCTGTTTGTAGAAATAGGGGATGCTAGTGGGCAGAGGTAGAGGTAAAATCTGTCCACTGTCATCTCATTCTAGTTGTGAGCAGGAAACTCATCTTGGCTGTTGATCAGGGATCCTTGGATGAGTGGAATAACTTAAGAATGACATAGTTGGAGTTTTGCCAAAATGAGGTAAAACAGAAACTGTCAGTGCTTCTGATCAGAATACTAATTGCGATCCCCTCTTGGGAGAGTGTTTTGATGTTATCGAGCAAGGCTGGAAGTGTGCAGAAACTCTAACATTCTGTCCTTGATGAAGTCCAATGTAGCCTCTAGAAAATGCAGGAGATGCATCTTTGCAGCATTGTTTGTAATTGTCTAAAATGGACAACACTTGAAGCTTTTATCAGCTGGCTAAATACAAATTGTAGTGTGTTTATAGAAGGGGAAGGTGATGCTGCCTTTAAAAATGACCTTAGTCTCTATGTATAGACAGGCTCAAAAATATAACATTGAATGAAAAAAAATCAAGTTTCAGTATCATATGTGCTGTATTGATAGCAGCTATATAGATATTGGGATTACCTGGTGGCTCAGACGGTGAAGAATCTGTCTGTAATGCAGGAGACCTGGGTTTGATCACTGGATCGGGAAGATTCCCTAGAGAAGAGAATGGCCACCCACTGCAGTATTCTTGCCTGGAGAATCCCATGGACAGAGGAGCCTGGCAGGCGATAGTCCATGGGTTCATGAGTAACAGTTTCCTATAGATATTAGAAAACATATAACACTATATTCAGCATTGTTCTGGAATATATGTATATAAAATAAAAGAACAAAACCCTGTATAGGGAAGACTCCCAACAAATTCAATAGTGAGAGGTGAATAGGACATGGGGAAAAATCAAGGGGATTTTAAGTTTTTCTGTATTCCTTTTTTTCATCTTAAAATTAGCTCTGTTAGATTGGGATTGACACACACTGCTATATATAAAATAGATAACTAATAACTTACTGTATAGTGCATGGAACTCTACTCAATACTCTGTAATGACCTATATGAGAAAAGAATCTAAAAAAGAGTGGATATGTGTATATGTATAACTGATTCACTGTTCTGCACAGCAGAAAGTAACACAACATTGTAAACCAACTATACTCCTGTTTTAAAAAACTTAGCACTGTTAAATTGACTAAAAGTCAGTTATTTCAGGCTGGCTGATACTGGATTTTTTCCCTCAGTGTCCTATATCTATTTTTTCAGGCTTTTCACAATGAAAAAGTAGCACATGGTTAGAGTTCAAATGGAATACAAGTTTTTTGTTTAATCTTAAAATTATGGGATACATACGCAAAGAGAGAAAATGATACTTGATTAGTTAGTAGATGAAATAGTGTATTTCTTTTTAACATAGTGTTTTTTTCAAGTAACCCTAAGAAGAGGCTCTTGGCAGAATCTCCCTGCTGTGCTGTACTTCTTCACACCATTTTCTATCACTTATGCGTTAGAGAGCATTTTGTCCTTAATCTTCCCTGTGCCGTGGTATTCCCCTAACTAGCAAAATGCCCAGTGTGTTTCCTATTAACCTCAAAATTCCTACCAGGATTTAGTCCTAGAGCCCTGAAATGCCTCCTATCATTTTAGCAAACAATCAGACTGCTCCCTGCACGTCAAAAGCTGGCAGAAATAAACTACCCAAATTGGTATTCCTGGGAGAAGAAAGTCCTGGGAGGTGAAGATAGATTGCAGAAATCCTATTCATACCAGGAGGGAAAAGTCATTAAATAATTGCGCATGAGGCAGTTGATGACAGCCTTGTCTCTTTTGCTTTTGTAAAAACACTAACAGAGATTTGCAACCTCTTGCCCGATTCTGAAGTGGTTAAAATTTTATAACAGGAACCTTAACGGCCAGGAAAGGAATCTCAGAAAGAGCGTTGCTCGCTGGGCCCTGACATCACTCTATGGGAATGAGTATTGTCTTACACGATGGAATGTTCTCTATCCGTCCTCCAAGAGGGAATCTGGCTTGGTATGCAAATTAAAATATTGTTTGGAAAAATCTGTTGCCTCAAACGACAGGAGAAATTTTTTGTCTAATCCAGCTCTTTGGTCCTTTGTTGGCCACGCAGTTGACAGCAGGCTCAGCCTGGCAGTTCGTCTGGGCCACGCTCTTGCATTTTGTGGCAGAGCACAAGGCAGTCCTGGCTTTTTGTGATGGCAAAGAGGCAAAAAGCCCTACATTCTTGAGACCTAAAAGAAAGGAAAGGATCATGGACTTGAAATACCTGTACACCCTTAAAAGCGTTTAGAACTTGAGTGTGATTTTGTTCTCTCTTTGTTGGCAAGTCAGCACGTGAGGTAGTGAGAAGCTGGCTTATTTGGATAGGTGGCCTTTCCCTTCAAGTTTCCTTGAAGGGGGTCTACCCCCCAAATGAAGTCGTCTAGTCTCAAGTTCTGCAGGCTGGAAATAATTTGAAGTTATTCAGAAATGTCATACATTTCGCATGCTCTGCTCTCCGTTGTTTGACTGGGGTTGAGCCTGAGTTCACAGGTGGGGATTCACGGAGAGGCCAGTGCTGTCGCTGACAGGCGTGACTCCTGCATCCCTCAGGCAGTGGTTCTCTGAGAGGAGAGCATCCTGAGCATCACTTGGGAGCTTATTAGAACTATAGAGTCCACCTTAGACCTACTGGGAGCGAGACCCAGAGATCTGTGATGTAACACACTCAGGGCATGGCAACTTACTCCAGTACTCTTGCCTGGAGAATCCCTTGGAACAGAGAAGCCTGGCAGGCTACAGTCCATGGGTTTATGAGGAGTTGGACCTGACTGAAGCGACTTAGCAGCAGCAGTGGCCAGGTGACTCAGATACACACTCAAGGGTGAGAACTGCTGCTCAAGGTGAATCTGTCTACTTGGATGGAGAGAAGCCCAACTCTGGGCCCTTTAGCTCTTCCCCTTCCCACTGTGGCTAAAATCAAACTGCCAAATTTGTCATCAGATTATTTATAGTGGAGTAATTTTAAGTTGCCATCATGTGCAAAGGACTTGGGGCGTTACTGCTTTGAAATTGGCAAGAAGATGTCTTTCCTGAGAAAGTAAAGGTCTCCTCCTTAGCTGTGAGAGGGAAATGGGAGTCTGGGGTTAGTGCCCTTACAAAAGGGGCCGGGGAGACCTGGCTCCCTCTTCCTTTCTGCCACATAAGGTAATAGTGTCCAGTTAGCACCCATGTGGTGATCCCTTTGTTCATCAACAGATAAACTTGAAATTAATATTGAGAAAGTCTTTCCTTGATGGTGTATCTCCTCTAATGACTTCTATTACTTAATTGTGTTGTTTTGTACAGGACTCTTTGAAGTGAAAGTCACTCAGGCATGTCTGACTCTTTGCGACCCCATGGACTATATATTCCATGGAATTCTTCAGGCCAGAATACTGGAGTGGGTAGCCTTTCCCTTCTCCAGGGGATCTTCCCAACCAAGGGATCGAACCCAGGTCTCCTGCATTGCAGGTGGATTCTTTACCAGCTGAGCCACCAGGGAAGCCCAAGAATACTGGAGTGGGTAGCCTATCCCTTCTCCAGCGGATCTTCCTGACCCAGGAATTGAACTGGGGTCTCCTGCATTGCAAGTGGACAAAAGGACTCTTTGCAGAAACCAATTTGGCATTTCAGACAGATAATGACATTTCTGGTTGCAGAATATACATATATTATGTACATAGGAATATCTGAATGCAAGGAATGGAGAACTGTATCTATGTATTTCAGCTCCTACTTTTCCTGGTGTCTGTCTTTTAAAAGGCTCAATATAGAAATAATGTCATAATTATTGATGGAAGTGATTGAGGACAAAAATTGACATTGATCAAGAACTTAGTATAAGCAAACTGCCCACCATATACTATCTCATTTAGTGTACCAAGCAATTCTGAGAATAAGTCATTTGCCCCAATTTACAGATGAACAAACTGAATCTTTAATTACTTATTGTAGCAGTTCATTGGCTGTTCAGTGTGTGCGTGCATGTGTGCTCAGTCTGTCCAGGTGTCTGCAATCCCCTGGACTGTAGTCCACGAGGTCCCTCTGTCCATGGGATGATCCAGGCAAGAATACTGGAGAGTGTTGCCATTCCTCCTCCAAGGGCTCTTCCTGACCCAGGGATGGAACCTGTGTCTCCAGCATCTCCTGCATTGGAAGGTGGATTCTTTACCAGTGAGCCACCTGAGAAGCCTGGCTGTTCAGTGGTGGTTTCTTCATTATTCTTTTGTTAACAGAGGAATCCAGAATTACTGTGGGCAGCGGGTAGTTATGTGCTCAGGGACAGAAGGCTCAGTCTCAGGATATGAACTATGTTTGAGCTTAAGTCAAACATTATTCTCTCTTTCCCAGTGATTCACTTGAAGGTAGCTATGTGACTTGGTTCTGGTCAATTAAATCTAAGGGGGAAATGTGGGAACTGCTGTGAAAACCTATCCTCCCTAATAAGGTAGAGACCTATATATATTAAAGACCTTGTTCCTTCTTACACTGGACTGCTGTCTTACAAGGATGCGGTGTTTTGTTGGAGCTGCAGCAGCCATATTGCAACTATGAGGTAAAAGCCAGGTGAGAACTGTTAAAGTTTTCTTTCTTGTCAGTGTTCTGTTTCTGGGTTTCTAGTTGTGTGAGCGAACAAACCCTTGTTGTTTAAGTCACTTTTTGTTAGGCATCATGTTGCTTGCTACTTAAAGTATACATTCTAAGAACATATGTGTTTATCAGGTACCAGAATAAGGATTAAAACCCACATTTAACAGATGGCAAACACCATCCTGGTGTGTTCTTTCTCTTACCACTTGCCTTCCTGTCTTTTAACAAAAATAAACTTGGTCTGACATTAGCCTACAAAATTTGAATTCCTAGGAAAATGACCAACAATGAGGGTATTTGAAAACATCCTATTAAGTTTGTTCTAGACTAGATTTTAACAAGTAATACTTTATCAGTATTTTTTCAGGTAGCCTGGTAAATTTTAGGTATGCATGTAATAACCACATTCTTCTGGTAAAAATTCAAATATTACACAAAGCCAAAATTGTCCATGGCTTATTCAGTTCCACTTTCCTCTCCAGAAGTAATCATCCCCTGTTCATAAGGTATCGTCCTGGATTACTTTCTATTTAGTTGGATTTTTACAGGCTCAGATTGTGATGATTTTTATTATGGGAGTCAAATTGCACTGTACTGCATACATTGTACCATGATTTGTTTTAACTTCACAGCACATGTCTTAGAGTTTTTTTTCCCCACATTAGTTGATTAGGTGTTTTTTATTCTTATTGCATGCAGCCCAGTGTTCTGCAGTAGTAACATACCAAGATTTTATTTAGTCATCCCTTTGTCTAAAAATGGTACCTGACACAATAGCTACTTGATAAACATTTGTTAAGTAAATTGCCTTTGAAATTATTTAGGATGTTTTGTAATTTTTCCTTGTTTCAAACAATTTTCTATTTATATGTAAATTTTAGAGTCAATTTGCCTAGAAATATTCCTGTTAGGAGTATGTAATTTTATTGGTGAGAATTGACATTTTTATAATTTTTTCCATGCTTTTCTTTGGTACCCATGTATTTCCGTCATACAGATACCTTGGAGAGGAATTGGGATATAAATTTGTAAGGTTTAATAGTTACTGCCAAAATTATTTTCAATGAAACTTCTATATTTTCTGTGCTATCACTAGTTTATGATGGTGACAGTAATGGTGATGATTATAATGATGTACTGTAAGGGTGACAGTGGTGATTGTAATGAGGGTGACAGTGTTTGTGATTATACTATGCTGAAGAAGAACCCAGGGCTTTTCTGTAATAATTCAGTTTCACTCTGATTATCCTCAGATATCCTATCACCTGCAGATTTTATCACTCATTTTGAGTCTGGAGAGAAATCCTGACGCTTCAGCTAAAGCAATGTTAGGAAAACTAGGCTTGATTGATAATATACATTTTATAATTGCTAACAAAATATTGGGCCAATGCTCAGTGAATGCTTGAGTATTGCAATGTTAAGTTATACAGAATTGCTTTTTAGGAGTAAAGACTCCCACGACCTTGAGCAAGTGTTATCAAGTCCTAGGATGGCAGAGTTTTAGACTTTAGAAGGGAAGGAAAGCAAGGAAAATAAAATAGTTGACTGCTTATTTAAGTGCTTATATAGTTGTGTTGTTGAGTACCAGAAATCCCAGCACAATTCCTCTGATCTGTTTCTTAATAAACCCCCAGATTTCTATATTTAGGTAGATTCCTGAACCTTAGAGGCAGCACTTAACTGGATGCCTCCATTTACAATTTATTTATACATTTTTAAGCTGGCTAAGCAAATTTAGAACTCCTAAACTTTCTTCACACTATGAGGGGCTTATCTTCTTTATTTATTTTTTTAAAATAATTGTGTTTGAGGTCTCCTTTTCCCAGGCTTCAAGGTTGAATTCTTTCTTCCGTTTGGTTTCTGCCCTCCTAAGGTTGGTCCAGTAGTTTGTGTAGGCTTCATATAGGGTGAGATTTGTGCTGACTTTTTGTCTGTTTATTTGTTTGTCCTCTGATGGACAAGGTTGAGTGAGGTGGCAATCATGTCTGCTGATGATTTGGTTTGTATTTTTCTTATTTGTTGTTTAGATGAGGTGTCCTGCACAGGCTGCTGATGGTGTTTGGTTGATGCCAGGTATTGTATTCAGTTCAGTTCAGTCACTCAGTCATGTCCAACTCTTTGAGAGCCCATGGACTGCAGCATGCCAGGCCTCCCTGTCCATCACCAACTCCCAGAGTTTACCCAAACTCATGTCCATTGAGTCGGTGATGCCTTCCAACCATCTCTTCCTCTGTCATCCCCTTCTCCTCCTGCCCTCAATCTTCCCCAGCATCAGGGTCTTTTCAAATGAGTCAGCTCTTCACATCAGGTCAAAGTATTGGAGTTTCAACTTCAACATCAGTCCTTCCAATGAACACTCAGGACTGATCTCCTTGCAGTCCAAGGGACTCTCAAGAGTCTTCTCCAACACCATAGTTCAAAAGCATCAATTTTTCGGTGCTCAGCTTTCTTTATAGTCCAACTCTCACATCCATACATGACCACTGGAAAAACAAAAACTTTGACTAGATGGACCTTTGTTGGCAAAGTAATATCTCTGCTTTTTAATATGCTGCCTAGGTTGGTCATAACTTTTCTTCCAAGGAGTAAGTGTCTTTTAATTTCATGGCTGCAGTCACAATCTGCAGTGATTTTGGAGCCCAGAAATATAACATCTGCCACTGTTTCCACATCTATTTGCCATGAAGTGATGGGACCGGATGCCGTAATCTTAGTTTTCTGAATGTTGAGCTTTAAGCCAACTTTTTCACTCTCCTCTTTCACTTTCATCGAGAGGCTCTTTAGTTCTTCCTCACTTTCTGCCATAAGGGTGGTGTCATCTGCTTATCTGAGATTATTGACGTTTCTCCCAGCAATCTTGATTCCAGCTTGTACTTCCTCCAGACCGGTGTTTCTCATGATGTACTGCATATAAGTTAAATAAGCAGGGTGACAATATACACCCTTGACATACTCCTTTTCCTATGTGGAACCAGTCTGTTGTTTCATTTCCAGTTCTAACTGTTGCTTCCTGACCTGCATACAGATTTCTCAAGAGGCAGGTCAGGTGGTCTGGTATTCCCATCTCTTTCAGAATTTTCCACAGTTTATTGTGATCCACACAAAGACTTTGGCATAGTCAATAAAGCAGAAATAGTTGTGTTTCTGGAACTCTCTTGCTTTTTCAATGATCCAGCAGATGTTGGCAATTTGATCTCTGGTTCCTCTACCTTTTCTAAACCCAGTTTGAATATTTGGAAGTTCACGGTTCACATATTGTTGAAGACTGGCTTGGAGAATTTTGAGCATTACTTTACTAGCGTGTGAGATGAGTGCAATTGTGCAGTAGTTTGAGCATTCTTTGGCATTGCCTTTCTTTGGGATTGGAATGAAAACTGACCTTTTCCAGTCCTGTGGCCACTGCTGAGTTTTCCAAATTTGCTGGCATGTTGAGTGCGGCACTTTCACAACATCATCTTTCAGGATTTGAAATAGCTCAACTGGAATTCCATCACCTCCACTAGCTTTGTTCGTAGTGATGCTTCCTGAGACCCACTTGACTTCACATTCCAGGATGTCTGGCTCTAGGTGAGTGATCACACCATCGTGATTATCTGGGTCATGAAGATCTTTTTTGTACAGTTCTTCTGTGTATTCTTGCTACCTCTTCTTAATATCTTAATAGCTTCTGCTTCTGTTAGGTCCATACCATTTCTGTCCTTTATTGAGCCCATCTTTGCATGAAACGTTCCCTTGGTAGTTCTAATTTTCTTGAAGAGATCTCTAGTCTTTCCCATTCTATTGTTTTCCTGTATTTCTTTGCATTGGTCACTGAGGAAGGCTTTCTTATGTCTCCTTCTTATTCTTTGGAACTCTGCATTCAAATGAGTATATCTTTCCTTTTCTCCTTTGCTTTTCACTTCTCTTCTTTTCACAGCTATTTGTAAGGCCTCCTCAGACAGCCATTTTGCTTTTTTGCATTTCTTTTTCTTGGGGATGGTCTTGATCCCTGTCTCCTTTACAATGTCACGAACCTCTGTACATAGTTCATCAGGCACTCTGTCTATCAGGTCTAGTCCCTTGAATCTATTTGTCACTTCCACTGTATAATCGTAATGGATTTCATTAAGGCCACACCTGAATGTTCTAAGTGGTTTTCCCTACTTTCTTCAATTTAAGTCTCAATTTGGCAATAACGAGTTCATGATCTGAGCCACAGTCAGCTCCTGGTCTTGTTTTTGGTGACTGTATAGAGCTTCTCCATCTTTGGCTGCAAAGAATATAATCAGTCTGATTTTGGTGTTGACCATCTGGTGATGTCCATGTGTAGAGTCTTCTCTTGTGTTGTTGGAAGAGGGTGTTTGCTATGACCAGAGTTTTCTCTTGGCAAAACTCTATTAGCCTTTGCCCTGCTTCATTCTGTACTCCAAGGCCAAATTTGCCTGTTACTCCAGGTGTTTCTTGACTTCCTACTTTTGCATTCCAGTCCCCTATAATGAAAGGGATATCTTTTTGGGTGTTAGTTCTAGAAGGTCTTGTAGGTCTTCATAGATTCGTTTGACTTCAGCTTCTTCAGCATCACTGGTCAGGGCATAGACTTGGATTACCACTTGTATTCAAGTGGTCTCCTTTGTGTGAGTTCTCACTATTTGATATTTCCTAGAGTTAGTTCTCTAGTAGTCTAGGGTCTTGGAGTCAGTGCTCCCACTCCAAAGGCTCATAGCTTGATCTCTCTCCAAAGGCCAGCCTAGATCCAGTCTACCAAGATAAATTTCACCCGAAATGAAAGGGCCTTTACTTCAGTTCCAAAAGCCAGTACAAGGGAGATCTCTGACTCAGCAGAAACCGCCACCCTGCCCCCAGCCTGAGCCACAAGCCCTTAGAAGGTAAAGAGAAATGCTGAGAGCTTGGAGACTTAGAAGAGCTTGGAAAATAAAGCCTATTTTTTTAAATTAATTAATTAATTTTAATTGGAGGATAACTACTTTACAATATTGTGATAGTTTTTGCCATATATCAACACGAATCAGCCACGGTACACATGTGCCCCCCATCCTGACTCACCCTCCCACCTCCCTCCTCACCCCATCCCCTGGATTGTCCCAGAGCACCAGCTGTGGGTGCCCTGTTTCATCCTTCGAACTTGCACTTGGTCATCTATTTTACATATGGTAATGTACATGTTTCAGTGTTATTCTCTCAAATCATCCCACCCTCGCCCTCTCCCACTGAGTCCAAAAGTCTGTTCTTTACATCTGTGTCTCTTTTGCTGACTTGCATATAGGGTCATCATTACTGTCTTTCTAAATTCCATATATATGCATTAATATACAGTATTTGTGTTTCTCTTTCTGATTTCACTCTGCATAATAGGCTCCAGTTTCATCCACCTCATTAGAACTGACTCAGGGGAGTTCCTTTTTATAGCTGAGTAATGGTCCATTGTATATGTACCACAACTTCCTTATCCACTTGCCTGTCGATGGACATTAGGTTGCTTCCATGTCCTGGCTATTATAAACAGTGCTGCAATGAACATTGGGGTACATGTGTCTCTTTCACTTCTGTTTCCCTCAGAATGTATGCCCACCAGTGGGATTGCTGGGTTGTATGGCAGTTCTCTTCCCAGTTTTTTAAGGGATCTCCACACTCTTCTCCATAGTGGCTGTACCAGTTTGCATCCTCACCAACAGTGTAAGAGGGTTCCCTTTTCTCCATGCCCTTTCCAGCATTTACTGTTTGTAGACTTTTTGCTGATGGTCATTCTGACTGATGTGAGATGATACCTCGTTGTGGTTTTGATTTTCATTTTTCTAATAATGAGTGATATTGAGCATCTTTTCATGTATTTATTAGCCATCTGTATGTCTTCTTTGGAGAAATGTATGTTTAGGTCTTTTGCCCACTTTTTGATTGGATTGTTCCTTTTTCTGGTATTGAGCTGCATGAGCTGCTTATATATTTTGGAGATTAATTCTTTGTCAGTTGTTTCATTTGCTATTATTTTCTCCCATTCTGAAGGCTGTCTTTTCACCTCGCTTATAGTTTTCCTTCATTGTGTAAAAGCTTTTAAGTTTAATTAGGTCCCATTTGTTTATTTTTGTTTTTATTTCCATTGCTTTGGGAGTGGGTCATAGAGGATCTGGCTGTGATTTATGTCAGAGAGTGTTCTGCCTGTTTTCCTCCAAGAGTTTGATCTAGCAAAACTATGAGCAGATTGAAGACTTCTTTTGCTGCCGTGTTGTGTATGTTGTTGTTCAGCCACTAAGTTGTGTCCAACTCTTTGCAACCCCATGGACTATACCGTGCCAGGCTTCCCTTTCCTTCACTATCTCCTGGAGTTTGCTCATGTCCATTGAGTCAGTGATGCCCTCCAACCATCTCATCCTCTGTGGCCCCCTTGTATGTTTTGTTTGTTTGTGGTTTACTTTTTCACAAAATATTCATGTGGTCAAGGACTAATGCCACTCATCCAATTAAACCTGATCAGTTGCAATAAGTCTTCTAAGTCATTACGTTAAGCACTGGTTATTTCTTGTTTTGCATATAAAGTTTTTCCTAAATAATGAATCAAGTGCTTAAATGGTTGGGGAATTTATGAATATTCTGAATTATTTAGATTCAATGTCTCAAGTGTATTTTTTTAAAAGTTTCTGGAATTCTTGAGTAAAGATCACATCTTAAATATTTTTTGAATGATTCAAGAACTTGGATGCCAAATACCATGCTGTCATTATAATCTTACCATCTCTTAGAATGCTGTTGCCAAAAGGTCACTCTGGGGCAAAGTCTCTTTTCCTTTGTGTCCATATGAGAAACATCATTGTACCCAGCAGATTCAGTGGGAAAGAAAGCTGTTTTCCCCACTTGGTAATGGAAGCAGGCTCTGATCCAATCCAGAGAGAAACTTACTGACCTGCATCCCTATTTCTCTGTCAGTCAGGATGTACCTCCTACCTGATGTGAGCTGAAGTCTTGGTGAAGCTCCTGCCTATGACCTGTTGTCTGATCCTAGATGCTTCTGGAAGGTCTGCCTACTCTGTGGAAGCTGCTGATCAATGGGAGTCCTACAGATGGATGATGGGAGGACATGAGAAGAGATGGAATAATTTTGAGTTAATCTATGAAAACTAAAATGCCTTTCCAGGTTGTTTATTTTGAATTCCAAAAGCTAACCTTGGTCCACTGCTGGAACCCTACCTTGCACGTTTGAACCTGAAGCAGTCAAAAATTGAAGCCTGGTCTGAGAATTCACACATGGAGAGAGGCACCTTCCAGAAACTGAAGAGAAAGGAAAACTTTGGCCCTAAACTCAAAGTGTGGACTGTGGACCAGCAACACCCCAGGACCTGGGAACTTGCTAGACATTTAGAACCCTGGACTCCACTCCAGGCCTGCTCAATCAGAATCATAATTTTAACAATATTACTTGATGCTTCCTATGCACAAACAAGTGTGAGAAGTGCCATTTTAGGCAGTATTAAGACAAGATACTTGTTTTCTCACCTCCGGTCACCCTATTGTGTAATACCACTTTCTGTCTCTAGGAGGAGTCATTTTGGAGCATGTCAGAGGAACCTTACGGAAGTGTTTGCCTGTGTGGAGAAGTTAAGATCAGAAATGGCAATAACAAAATAAGCAAGCAGTAGAGCTCTAACAAGCCATACATTGATAAGCTCTGTGCAGTTAGAGTGGGAATCCCCAGTGTTTTAAGGACTGACCCTGAGCAATTAAAGGCTGACACTGAGAGGTTATAGCAGTGACACATCAGCGGGTTTTGGATAACTCAGCATGAGATAACACTGGGTAGAAACAGATGAAAGGAGAGAATCACTCATGAGGTGTGGGATTGTGCCTTTTTTCTAGCATGTCCCGTAAACAGATGAAAGGAGAGAATCACTCATGAGGTGTGGGATTGTGCCTTTTTTCTAGCATGTCCCGTCATGTCTGCACCTGACTGTCAAAAGCTCTGAATAAGAGAAGTGCTGTGATTGTTTTATATTGACCTTGGGTGGCCTACAGGACCTGGCGTTTAACTCTGATATCATGGACTCAGTTTGGAGCTGACTCATTCACGTACTCTGAAAGGAGAATATTTAACCTTATACCTTTTAAAAGCGAGGTATAATTAAGCTCTAGTAAATTGCACAAATCTTCATTTCAATTAAATTTTGACAACGACATGTATTAACCATCCAAAGCCGAAAAAAAAATAGAATATTTCCATTACCCCAAAAAGCTCTCTTGTGCCCCTCACTGGCTAATTCAACTTGGGTTTTATCACCATGCATTATTTTTCCTGTTTTAGAACTTCATATAAATGGATAGATACCTGTGTACTCTTATGTTTTACTTCTATCACTCAGCGTGTTTCTGAGAATCATCTATGTTTTTGATTGTATGGGTAAGTCAGGTTGCTTACTAGTATTGTATTGTGTGAACACACAAAAGTTTACCTACATGTTGCTGAACCCATAAGTAGTCTCCAATTTCGAGCTCATCAGTTATACTGCTTTGGTCATTTGTAAATAAATCTTTTTTGGATATACATTTTTATTCATCTCAGATTATGACCCAGGAGCAGAATGTTGGTTCTTAGGACTGATGTGTGTTTGACTGTTAGAAATGGGGATAACCTAGAAGGATAGGGTGAGGAGGGAAGTAAGGGGGTTCAAGATGGGAGGGGGACACATGTATACCTGTGGCTGACTCATCCTGATGTATGGCAAAAACAATCACAATATTGTAATTATTCTCCAATTAAAATAAAGTAATTAATTAAAAGAAATGGCCAAATATTTCTCCACAGTGGTTGTACTGTTTTAAACTCTGACGAGAAATGTACAAGAATTCTGGTTGCTCCCTAGCCTCACCAGTATTTGATGTCAGTCTTTTCAGCTTGGGTTTAAGGTCACATTTCCTTGGTAATTTGTAGATTCTTATTGTTCTTCTATTGCTGACTTAACAGGAATGTCATAGGTGAATTTCTCTCAGCTGACAAGCTCCAGGCCTTTGGGACCTCAGAGACCAGAGGGCCACAGATATACTTTAATCAGGTCTGTTTTTGGAGATGGGAGATGGCTGCCGTGCACTTGTTGTTCAGTCACAAAGTGGTGTCCGACTCTTTGTGACCCCATGAACTGTAGTCTGCCAGGCTCCTCTGTCCATGGGATTTCTCAGGCAAGAATACTGGAGAGGGTTGCCATTTCCTTGGGAAAGGCCCTATTCCTCCAATGGGGAAATCCATTTTCTGTCCTGCCCCAACCTTTGGCACAATACTCTGAGAATTTGGTGACACACCGTGGGAATGATTTGATGGCTCAGCATAGACTTGCTCTGTGGCCAAACTCTTGATGTTGTCCACGTGTCCGCCACACATGACCACTGAACTTTTACTGCAACTTGGCTACTTTCTCCTTATGCTTTCCGTCTGAATTTCATCTCCACTTGTCATTCTGCTGTGAGTGAGAACACTTACAGCTCTCCTCTCACTTGGGACTAGCTCATTGTTTTCTAGAAATTTGTTCCTTTAGGGTTCTTTGCATCCTCTACTCTTGAAAGGAGTTTATAAAAGTTTGATTTTTGTAGCTCATCAGGCTTATTTTGGTAGTTAGAGTAAGAATGATGCTCTGTTAGGACTTTTTACATTTTAGCCAGAATCAAAAGTCCTGTACTCCTCCCCCCCAACTCCATTCTTCTCTATGATGTGCCAAAAATATTCACTGGATTAAAGCTTAAAGACTGACATTGCTTTAGAAATCATGAGCCAAGAGGCTCACAGTAACCCAGTGTGGAAATCCTAGAGCTAATAGAAGAGCCAAACTATGTAACACTTTCATGTTAATATTTTAAAGATTAAAATAGCATCCATTAAACCATGATAGCTGTCACCCCCAAGCACATTACTAAACATCAGTGAGTCAAGCTACCTTGTCTATAAAATGGGAATAAAAAGAGTACTTGTACCATGGTCTTGCTGTAGGCTTATAGAAATTATATATGTAAAGAGCTTAGAGGTGTACTGCAAATGCCTGAGAAATGAAACCTTAGCTGTTATTAATATTAATATATTAGGACTAATGGCAGTTAGCAGTTATAGCATTGGAAGTTTTTTTTAACCAAGGACTTACTTATTCTCACCTTTTTGTATTGCAGTGCATGCATGTGTGCTGTGCTCACTCAGCACTGAGTGTGCTCACTCACTCAGTGGTGTCCGACTCTTTGTGACCCCATGGACTGTAGTCTGCCAGGCTCCTCTGTCCATGGGATTTCCCAGGCAAGAATACTGGAGTGGGTTGCCATGCCCTCCTCCAGGGGATCTTTCTGACCCAGGGATCAAACCTGTGTCTCCTGCATTGCAGGTCTTTACCACTGAGCCACCTGGGAAGCCCTAATTAAACCTTCAAGCTTTCTCTAGGGGTTACTAAGAGTTAACAGAGCCAACCAATGCTATAGTCAATATGCTAGTTCCATAAACAATGAGATCAGAAAATTGTGACTTAAAACTTTGTGCCTGTGGTAACAGTTAATATTATTCAGCAATATCTCTGGTTCTCCTGCCTTTGGGTACGATTGTACCTTCGTGTCCCCTTGACATGAGGCAGGCAGGGCTGCATGACTTACATTGACCAGAGAAATATGGCTGCAAATACATTGCTTCTGAATGAGTCTTTTTTTTTTTTTTGACTGAACAACAACAATACTTCTTTTTTTTTTTCATTTATTTTTATTAGTTGGAGGCTAATTACTTCACAACATTGCAGTGGGTTTTGTCATACATTGACATGAATCAGCCATGGAGTTACATGTATTCCCCATCCCGATCCCCCCCTCCCACCTCCCTCTCCACCCGATTCCTCTGGGTCTTCCCAGTGCACCAGGCCCGAGCACTTGTCTCATGCATCCCACCTGGGCTGGTGATCTGTTTCACTATAGATAATATACATGCTGTTCTCTCGAAACATCCCACCCTCACCTTCTCCCACAGAGTTCAAAAGTCTGTTCTGTACTTCTGTGTTTCTTTTTCTGTTTTGCATATAAGGTTATCATTATTATCTTTCTAAATTCCATATATATGTGTTAGTATGCTGTAATGTTCTTTATCTTTCTGGCTTACTTCACTCTGTATAATGGGCTCCAGTTTCATCCATCTCATTAGAACTGATTCAAATGAATTCTTTTTAATGGCTGAGTAATATTCCATGGTGTATATGTACCACAGCTTCCTTATTCCTGAATGAGTCTTTAAGAGCTCATTTGTAATGCCTCATGCTTTCTTTCTCTAGCTGTGGGGACCAGGGATGTTCCAAGTGGTGGAGCCTCTGAGCAAAGGTGTTTTGGAGTAGAGTCACAGCTGGGCCATGATAAACATGTAGGATAAGCTGAACAAACCTCAACTTTAGATGATGGAGAGTTTGGAGCTATTTGTTACATGCACATCACTACGCCTATATTGACTGACTAGGGTACTACTAGGATATGGTTCAGACTGTCTACTTTGCTCTTATTATGTAGAATTGCATGTGGTGGAAGCACTGGCTAACCAGAGAACTCCTGGATACCAAAGTTTGGGTGGAGGGGGAGCCAGAGGCATGGGTGCCAGAGAGTGAGTTTAAACCATATTAAGACAAGGTGCCAAACATTAGGGTGTCAAGGTGTGTCCACAGATCAGGTGTGGGGCTGATGGGGGAGAGGCAGGAAATAGAGCCAGAAGGTTTGGAGCTGAGGAGAGGCAGTGATGGAGCAGGAACTGAGAAAGAAATCCTAGAACCAGGTAAGTGGGTTTATCCATGGAGTCTTATTACCAGCAAAGGGAGAGCCGAGGCACAGTCTCCTTGGGGACAGCTGTTGGGTGTGTGGTGGGCTACCTGGCTGAAGGTCACCGGGTCATGTCAGTAACTCCTCAGGGTGCTTTCTCTTTGGATGTACCCATCTTCACACCAGCAGGATTTCTGGGTACCCCAAGGTCTGAAGAACAGCAGAGAAAGTCCTTCTGTTCTGGGCACCTTTTGTGCTCATTCTTTTTCTTATGCTGAGGCTCTCCAGCTTCAGATTTAAAGAGAGATCTCTCTGATTAGCTGAATCACACTCCCTTTGCCAGAGAGAACCACTTCTGGAACATCAAAACACATATCTTGCCTCCCTTTTAGGGCACCTTGTCATTTAAATCATACAGAATGTTACAGAGCTATCCATGAATGTTTCTAATTGGGTCAGCGATGTTAACGTTGCAGCAGTGTAAGCAGAGCATTTAAAAAAAAAATTCCTCCAGTCCTTTTGGAATTCAGCTCATGGGCTTAACAGACATGTATTGACATAACTAACTTGTTCAACATGTCTTTCTGTAAGTTATAAGTTAGGGGAAAGTAAAGCTTTGCATTAAACTAACAGATGAGATTTTTGTATTAGGGATAATATACTAATATGATACACACTAAGAGGATACATAACCCAAAGTGAAGTTTCATCATTTAAGGCAAAATGACCTCCTCCTGGGAACTGAGGATTATTTTACAGGAAATAGAAATAATAGGAAGACTTTCTGGGCACTGAGTAATAACCTAGGATGTGAAATAACTTGACATGTGCCAATGGCCGTGTATAATATCCTTTGGTAGAAGATGATTGTCAAGATTGTATGGCAAATGGGTTACCAGGGCTGGAGAATGGACAATTCCTGTTATGACACACCAGGGACCAAGCTTTTTAAAAGCTTGTTTCGTTTTCTCTCTTAATCAGCTAGAAAGGTAGAAAATGGTCTCAACAGTCTGTTTTTATCTGTGGCTATGAAGTGTGTTTTTTAAATATTATTGTTTATTATTGTTTTTATTTTGACAATTAACTTATTATGATAATAACATGCATTAACACACTAGCACATCCATCTATACAGAGTGGATGTTTAATAAATTCTTGTTGAAAGTCATTATAGAAATACATTTATAAAGTCAGAAATCTCCTTTGCCAGAAAGCTGAGAACTCTTCTGTAAGAAAAAAATTTCAGAGCGATAAGAAACATTTCAGTAGTTTGTAATATATGTGTGTATGATATGTATTATGTATATGTTATTCATACATATATAGGCACACACATACTTTATAGGAAACATTTCTAAAGAAATATTATCAAATAATCTTTAGGTGTTTAGAGGAAGATTTGTACAAGAAAGGTAGATTCAAAAAGAAAAGCTGCCTTAATTTACTTTATAGCTTCTTTGCTAAAGGTATTTATTCAGAACATCAGAAGTAAAGCTTTAAAGTCAAATGTCTGGAGAAATTTAAATATATGTGAAAGCGTATGTTTAAATTGAAGAAGAATGTTGACAGAAATAAATCACTTTTAGAGAGAATTCCCAGGACCTGGTCCCTTTTAGGGAAGCTCTCCTGGTCCTTGTGCAAATACATGTTCCTTTAAAGTACTTGCCCACATAATTTATGGGTTTACGTCTGTATGCCTCTGTTTATTTTCGGTATAAAAATCCTTGCTTATAAAAAGGGTAGTTAAGTATGGTACTACATAACTGTGAGCCCTTTTGCCTGACTTAAGAGTTTGAACTTAAAGAACATAAACTAAAGTCAGAGGTAATTCAATTAACATTCTGAACGCACAAAGGTATGCTCGCTTCTCAGCTTTAGGGCACAAAACGGCCCCGTTAAATTATAGCAGTAATTACACCACACATGCACATTCTTTAAAATTTCATGAATCACAAGGCTGAACTCTAATTTGAGATGTTTGTGTCTGTCTCTGGAGAATCAACTGAAATAGAAATCTTGAAGCCAAAGAGCTCAATTCCATGTCCAGCTTCACAAAACAAAACCCATCACCTTCCAGTCTCGGACACATTCCAGATTCTCCCAGTTTCCTTACCATTCATACTAACTCATCACTAAACTCTGTGGATGATAGCTCTGAAATAGCTCATGAATCTGCCTACTTCTGCCCATCTTCCTTGCCATCATCCTGGTCCAGGGTGCCATCTTCTCTCGTCCATATCCACATCAGTGGTCTTTTGCCTGTTCTCTCTCCCATTATTGTCTTCTCCAGTCTCCATTCCACGTTGCATAGACCCAAACTTTTAATGAAATAAGATCACACCTGGAAGGCTGCTGCAAGTCTCAGTCTACAGGTCACTTCTCCAGGCCTTTTCCTGGGATCAACTCCCTTGCACCACCCTCCTGAAGCCCCTTGTAATTCCTCTGTCATAACAAGTGTCACATAGGATTGTAACTCCCCAGGTAGTTTTCTTTCTCAGTATATAGTAAGCTCTGTGAGGGTAGGGACTCTGCTCATCTTGTTAATCCCAGAACTCTTGGCTTGCAGCCTGGGGTGAACTCTCAAATTATGAAGGAATTTATCATAACTCTTTAATATTAGGCCAGTTTAGAACCACAACAAGTACCAACACTTCTTAATGTGCTAATATGCTTCTAATACACTATTTTTCTCATGCTAGAACATTTATGGCTCTAAAGGAAAGTTACCCAAGGTGTGGTGTATCCTAACAGCCCTTATTTTAATGAGAATAGTAAAAGTTTATAAATTTTTTCTTGCACTAAAGTTACCAACTTAAATTCCTTCTTTTGACTTTGAGTGACATGCTAATCATGAGATTTTAAAGCATTTTTATTTTAGGTGTGCTTTATGATATCTTACTGTGAAGTTATCTAGAACTATGGTATAAAATGTGATAGGGAAATCTGCCCGTGGAATGTGTGGAATGGGGTGTGGCATTGATTTCCTTAACCCTGTTAATGTGTTAGATGACCTTTCATGTGTTTTTCTTATTTCTTCCTTTAACACCTTATTTATAGATTTTTTTTTCCCTGTGACCAAAAAAATCTGGTTTGGTTTAGGCTTAGAAGAATGTGATGCAAGAAGAAAAATTACATGTGTCTTTCTGTATGTGTGTTTGTATGTATGCATATATGATGATTGATTAATGACTATTATTAGCCATTAGAAAAATGGAACATGTGGGAGTTCTTGGAGAAGTTCATTCACAGCTCTATTGTTAAGGAAAGGTCATTGTCAGTTCAAGTGCATTCTTTTTTCCCCTAGCTTTATTGAGATATAATTGACACGTAACACTGTATAAGTTTAAGGTCAAATGAAATCTTGTCTTTATTGCAAATGCTAAAAATGAGTACTATTGAACAGACTCAGTCCATTTTACAAAAATAGTAGGAAATAAAAGCAATTCTCCTGGCAGAAGTCAAAACAAATATTTATTTAATTATTGTTGTTGTTCAGTCGCTAAGTCATGTCTGACTTTTTGCAACCCCTTGGACAGCAGGACACCAGTCTCCACTGTCCTCCACTATAGCCATTGATAAAACTGTCCTAAAATCCCACAAGAAATATAAACTTAAGCATATTTGTATATACAGAAATAATTGTAGGTGGCATGGTAATAACCCAGGGTGAGGAGGAGAGGGAAAAGTAGGTAAGGGTATGGAAGAAAATAAGAAAGGTCCTGAGTTGATAGTTCTTGAAACTGAGTGATGAGTACATGGTGAGTTATTATATATTCTTGTGACTTCTGTATATGTTTGAAAGTTTCCATATACAAAGTTTTTACAGAGGAAAGAATTATGTAGAAGTAAAAACATCCTGAAGCTGATAAAGCTTAAGCCTGAGGACCACCACTGTATGGATCCCTTCTAGAATGCTAGAAGGAGCCTCTGTCTTCAAATGGTCATATATTTGTGTAAAATTTGTGAATGTAATATAATTTAACTAAAGTGGGCTAAAACTGCTGTCTCTTCCTATTTCAGAATCCCCTCTGTTATACTTCTCTTCATGGTGTTCAAGAGGTCATGGGCTTTGGGGGGACCTGCTAAGGGAAAGTTGAGTTGGGGATACAAATACAAAACTTTTGGTGTGTTTACTTGTAGATGAAAAATACAGATATAAAATTCCAAGCTGTGACTTTGACACCCCCATGATTATTGGAATATATTTATTTTCAGTCTCTTCTGTGTATATTACCACTAGTTGTGCTAGCATAGGAATGGCTTCCAGGAAGACTCCAGTCTCTGTCCCTCTGACAACTCACTCTGTGTTATGACTTGAAGCATAGGACCACAGATTGTATTGGGGTATGAGTGTGCTCCATGGAATGTGGCAGAAAAGTGTGCAGATAGTGGGGAAAGAAATAGTTTGAAATGTATGAAGCCAGAAATCATCCTGTGGACATTTTTGCTAATCAACAGATGTGTAAAATTACATGCATTGGTTTTAGTTCTCACTGATACTTAAACTGTAAATCCTCTCCAGTCAGAAATATACTCAATGCTACAAACATAATTATAAATGCATCCTATTTTTGCATTTTGGTTGAAGTCAAGAGAAATATAATTTATCAAAATGTTGTGTCGATAGTGTACAGACCTCTACTACCAGAAGCATAAATTTGAGTTTCCTGAAGTTTGTTCAAGTTGAGTGTGTGTAGCTGCTTGAATATTCAGTCACTGGATCTTATCTAAAGCATTTTTCCCTGAAGAAGTGTGGGATCCTAAATTTAAAGAAACAGAAAACTGCCTCTGATGCAACAAAATGACTTTCATGCATGCGCGCATACACACACAGTGGACTGAACCAGCAATGAGTATTAGAGGTATTCAGACATTAGTAAGTGGACGAAAATGTTGCAGTATAGTGAGTACTCTTGTGAACTGAAAGATTTTTGGAAGCCCCCTTCCAGAGTGACTTAAAATACGTAATGCACTCCTTGAGGATAAAATTTAAAATAAAATGAAATCAGATGCGTTTCTAGGTTTGAAACCAAAGTTTCTTACGACTTCAAATTTGAGCCCTTTGTGAAGATGGTTTCAAAGATAACAATCTAAGTGTTTTTTTTTTAAAATAGTCCCTCCAGAGAACTGAAGCATAGCCAAATCCCTCAACATAGAAAATTCACTTAAAAGAGAAAAGCAAGTCATCCTGTTTCACTTGGTTATTTTACCTTCCAAATATGGAATATAGGAATCTAGAAAGCAGGGTAACAGTGAGTTAATATTCATCATGTTTTGTTTATCTTGGCTTTTAAAATACACATTTCTTGTATTTCTGGCTTGTATAATTTCTAAATATGCCCAAGCAGCCTTATAGCTTATCCAAGTTTTCACTTAAAAGTGAAAATCTTAGTCCATTTTTCTCCAGTTTTCCTTCTCTTTTCCCAAACATTGTTCATCATTCTTTTCTAAGAGTTTGTTTACCCAGAGCATGCCGTCAGGGTAGTTTGTTTTTGAAACAAAATTTAAACACATTAACACACAATCAATGATGTGTATACTACGTATGGGTGAATGCAATTACATGATCCATTTATATCTTCCATAGCTAAATACAGGATGCCAGTTGTTTGTTGGTGTGTAAATGGTCATGCTTTTGATTAAATTACCTCCACTAGCTATGCTAATAATGGCATAGAAGTCTTTGCTTTTTCCTGAATTTTCTAGGATATTTTTATGTGTGGGGCTTCTCTGAGACAAGTTTCCTCAACAAACCTACCTCTTATGACTGCATTCAAATAAAGCTGGAATTAATGTGGTCAAAATTCTCCAAGCCAGGCTTCAGCAATACGTGAATCGTGAACTACCAGATGTTCAAGCTGGTTTTAGAAAAGGCAGAGGAACCAGAGATCAAATTGCCAACATCCACTGAATCATTGAAAAAGCAAGAGAGTTCCAGAAAAACATCTATTTCTGCTTTATTAACTATGCCAAAGCCTTTGACTGTGTGGATCACAATAAACTGGAAAATTTTGAAAGAGATGGGAATACCAGACCACCTGACCTGCCTCTTGAGAAACCTGTATGCAGGTCAGGAAGCAACAGTTAGAACTGGACATGGAACAACAGACTGCTTCCAAATAGGGAAAGGAGTACATCAAGGGTGTATGTTGTCACCCTGCTTATTTAACTTATATGCAGAGTACATCATGAGAAACGCTGGGCTGGAGGAAGCACAAGCTGGAATCAAGATTGCCGGGAGAAATATCAGTAACCTCAGGTACGCAGATGACACCACCCTTATGGCAGAAAGTGAAGAAGAACTAAAGAGCCTCTTGATGAAAGTGAAAGAGGAGAGTGAAAAAGTTGGCTAAAAGCTCAACATTCAGAAAACTAAGATCATGGCATCTGGTCCCATCACTTCATGGCAAATAGATGGGGAAACAGTGGAAACAGTGCTGACTTTATTTTTTTGGGCTCCAAAATCACTGCAGATGGTGACTGCAGCCATGAAATTAAAAGACGCTTACTCCTTGGAAGGAAAGTTATGACCAACCTAGATAGCATATTAAAAAGCAGAGACATTACTTTGCCAACAAAGGTCCATCTAGTCAAGGCTTTGGTTTTTCCAGTAGTCATGTATGGATGTGAGAGTTGGACGGTGAAGAAAGCTGAGCGCCGAAGAATTGATGCTTTTGAACTGTGGTGTTGGAGAAGACTCTTGAGAGTCCCTTGGACTATAAGGAGATCCAACCAGTCCATCCTAAAGGAGAGATCAGTCCTGGGTGTTCACTGGAAGGACTGATGTTGAAGCTGAAACTCCAGTACTTTGGCCACCTGATGCAAAGAGCTGACTCATTGGAAAAGGCTCTGATGCTGGGGAAGATTGAGGGCAGGAGGAGAATGGGACGACAGAGGACAAGATGATTGGATGGCATCACTGACTCAATGGACATGAGTTTGGGTAAACTCTGGGAGTTGGTGATGGACAGGGAGGCCTGGCGTGCTGCGGTTCATGGGGTTGCAAAGAGTCAGACACGACTGAGCGACTGAACTGAACTGAATGTGGTAAGGTAATCAACACTCTCTGTAGTGACAAGTAAGCCATAAATTTCTGTGGCATAATCCAAGTACAGTTGATCTGGTGCCGTGGAAGGCTGTATTACATTCACCCATTCAGGGGCCCAGGTTCCATACATTTTCTGGCCCTCCTCTCCTCTGAGGCCTCAAAATTTTACAGGATTGTTTTCAACCAAATGGTAGAACAAAGAGAGGTTGCCTGGAGAACTGTTTTGGGGTGTGGGTAGGTTAAGGACCTGACCTCATAGCTGATGGTCATCACTTCCACCCACTCTCTGTGGGCCAGGATTCATTCATATGGCCTGGGGGCATAACAGAGGAGGCTGGGAAATCAATAACATGGAGCCTAGGTGGATAAGAAAATGGAGTCTGATGAGTTCATGGCATTGTCTCTGCCACCATACAAGGTGACCTGCTCTGATTTCAAAGGTGCCAGGTACCAGCAAGGTTCCCCAACTATTCTCCTGTGGCACACTGATTCCTTGATTTAGCTTGCATCGAGGCTGAATGGAAAAAATAGATTTCTGTTAGGTGAGACTTGAAAATATTATCAGTCATTGAAGCTCCTGTGCAGAGGAGACTTTGAAAGCAGATCTCATTTGAGGGTAGGTAGGAAAAATTCCCAGGGATATGGGGTACCAGTTCGATAGTCGGAATGAAATACTGCAGGGTGTGTGAGATGATAGATTCTTTTCCTACTTACAGTGGTCTAACTGCTGACTGCCCAAGAAGGACAGTGTTAAAACTGCTGGACCCCATCCTTTCTCCTTGCCACCACTGTTGTTGGTTCATTTCCTCTCCTGTAGTCTTAGTTGGGCTTTCCAGGAAATAAAGTCTGAGGTGGAGATTTTCCTGCAAATAATTTATTGGGGAGTGCTGTCAAGGTTAGAAGTAGGATAGAGAGAGGGAAGAGTTGAAATGGTCACGGGTTAGGAAGCTTTAGAGCTTTGAAAGTGTGTGAAAGTGTTCGTCGCCCAGTCGTGTCTGACTCTTGGCAACCCCATGGACCATAGCCCGCCAGGTTCCTCTGTCCATGGAATTCTCCAGGCAAGAATACTGGAGTGGTTGCCATTCTCTTTTCCAGGGGATCTTCCAGACTCAGGGATTGAACCCAAGTCTCTTGCATTGCAGGCAGATTCTTTACCATCTGAGCCACCAGGGAAGCCCTTAGAAGTTTGACAGGTCTTCAGAATTGTCTCAATGACTTGAGACAAGGGAACCAGGATTTTATAATATATCCCTCTCCATTTGACAGTCATTGAATGCAAGCTGCACTCAGACAGGGAGTGTTAGCTAGGGTGAGGTGACTCTCTTTGGTTCCTAGAGAGGAACTCAGCTGTGAGTCACCAGTATCCCATATGCTGGCAGTTGTGAGTCTGTGTAGCACACTACAGCATCTACTATACTAGTGAAATCTACCTCTAAGAAATAGATTTAGACCCAAAATTCTACTTCAGAGATGATAATGCCTAGGCCTCTACCACTGCTTTTCTGTAAACCAAGCCCCACCACCACCAACTCAGAATATTGTTT